>NC_087205.1:101798436-101848436 GCF_015104395.2 Macrobrachium nipponense | reverse complement strand
ATTATCCCGCCAGTGAAACAATAGCACACCCAGCAATCAAGGGAACGGAGATTCATTAAACAAAAGCTTTAATGTTTCTGTCGATCCGTCAGACGGCTTATGCAAATTTTGGTTCTCGCGTCATTCAAGAAATAAGGAATAGCTAAGGAAAACGGCGAATCGGAGGTTGACGCTACGCTCGTAGAAAACGGGAATATGTAAACATTGCGTATCTGCGAGTTTGATAATTGTGTAGACCACGCCGAGTCCACCAAAATTTCTTTACGGAAGGGAAAGTAAGTAGATAAATAATGAAATAAACAACGTCCTTATCTTGTAAACTTGCACACAGACCTATTCTGCTGACGACTAAGCGAACAAATTAAGTGCGACGCACAGAGAGAGTAGCGTAAGAAAAGATGAAATGTCATGTTTGTGGAAGTAATCATCCCGGCCACGGGACTTTTAATTGCCTCAATTCTTCACGCGTGTCAGCGCCTCTTTAACAATTGCGATCGAATCAATTTTTGAATCGTCGACTTACACTCGATCATTTAGGTGTTTAAACGATGCAAGCGTATCGAGATGTTTCAATTTTCATTACCGCGGACAAAATTGTTTCACAGGGAACAGGTTACATCAAAGCGTGAATTAAAGCGTATTGCTGTATTCGATTACTTGAAGATACATAAAAGCGTGAATAAAATTATATTGCTGTATCCGATGACATAGTTACATGAAAGCGTGAATTAAATCATATTGCTGTATTCGATTACTTGAAGATACATAAAAGCGCGAATAAAATTATATTGCTGTATTCGATTACATAAAGTTAAACAAAAGCATGAATTTAATTGTATTGCTGTATCCGATTACATAAAGTTACACGAAAGCGCGAATTAAATTGTATAGCTGTATTCGATTACGTGAAGCTACATAAAAGCATGAATTAAATTGTATTGCTGTATTCGATTACTTGAAGATACATAAAAGCGTGAATTAAATTATATTGCTGTATTCGATTACATAAAGTTAACTATATAAAAGCGTGAATTAAATTATATTGTTGTACTCGATTACATATAGTTACATAAAAGCGTGAATTACATTTTATTGTTGTATTCGATTACTTGAAGCTACATAAAAGCGTGAATTAAATTGTATTGCTGTATTCGATTACTTGAAGCTACATAAATGCGTGAATTAAAGCGTACTGCTGTATCCGATAATATAAAGTTACATGAATGCGTGAATTAAATTATATTGCTGTATCCGATTACTTGAAGATACATAAAAGCGTGAATTAAAGCGTATTGCTGTATCCGATTACATAAAGTTACATAAAAGCGTGAATTACGATTACATAAAGTTACATAAAAGTGTGAATTACAGTGTATTGCTGTATCCGATTACATAAAGATACATAGAAGTGTGAATTAACGTGTTTTGCTGTATCTGATTACACAAAATGGCCAAAAAGGTTTTTAGGAGAATGAGAGGAATTAACTAAAACAACGAAAATAGTGAGTGATCACTGGTACAAAGAGTCAGAATTACTGTTCTTATAAGAATCTGCAAATAAAAAAAACGGTATAATTCAAACATAAATGAGAATTTTAAAGACTATAATTACCAAGTTGATAAATAATCGCCACATATACTTCAAGTGAATCTAAAATTATTATTATAATGTAATTATTATTCATACGATGAAACCTATTATTATGGAACAAGCCCACCTTCAAATTCAAACTTCCAAAGAATATGGTGTTCATTACGAAGAAGTAAGACGAGGTAAAGGGAAATACAGAAAGAAGAGACCCCACTTATAAAATAAATAAATATCACAACCATTGAATATTATAGCTGGGTTGACTGGTGTGCGGTAATGGCGAGAATGATCCCCAGACCTAGCAAATTTGAACAAGGCTCTGTATCTTTAGCCACGCCGCCCACTGGTTTGATTATACCTTCCAAAAGCGGGCGGAGATGTTGCTTCACCCGAAAAACATATCATTATTATTACTAAAGAAATATTGCAGCAACGCTTGCTTCAAAATTAATGCAAAGAATACATAGATATCTCTAGGCAACGCTAGTCATAATAACAGAGAAGAAAGTCAAGTGAAAGACCTACCTATTCATGGATATAGTATAACGTATCCATCCATACATTAACACAGCTATACACAATATATATATACATATATATATATATATATATATATATATATTATGTATATATAAAAGGTTGACACCTTGGTCCTGTTATTACCAGTTTACCAGAAATGTTTACATCTCGAATGATATTCATTGCCAGACATCTACGTGCAAATAAGCTCATACATCAAGAAGGCCAAAGATAATTATAAAACTTATAATTGAAAAAAAAAATTAAAAAGGGTATTGAAAGGAAAGGCATGGATATGCTTCAAAACCTAGCCTCGGAAATCACATGAGATCAATTCAGTAAAAAGTATTCTATAACATGTATCGATAAACAGCTGCACTCGAAAACTTCCTGAACTCTTCGGTGGAGACTTGCTTAGTCTGCTTATATTTAAAAACAAAGATTAATAAAACCATGATGTATTTTTGAAAAGAGAACTTTCTCCGATGTGAGAGGGGTCTGACCACAGCCCATCTGACCTTAGAATTGATTAATTCAGTGTCAATCATAAAGTACATAAAAACACAAGTTTGGCATTAACACCTGTTCTTAGATAAAACTGTGCCCCACAGGTGAAGTGTTATAAGGAGTCACAGCCAAAGTAATAACTGTAAAAATGTAGAGCGGACAAATCTTTCAACGAAGTGTATTTATCGTAAGAGGTTAAACATGAACTGCAGCACTACGATAAACAAGATGCGTTTTGGTTTTACTTTGTTGAGAGAAACCAAACGAAAACAGCATTCCACCTAGGGGGAACACCATTCCATAAATTGATAGATAAGTAACTTACTCAGCTGGAATACTGCTGTAAAGGCATTTGCAACTAAACGTTACTCCAATTTCCTAAAAGGAAAAAATAAATAAATTAACCTTGCTATTTTCGAGATTTTTTCCAACCAGTTGTTACTGACAACTGCCATAGGCTGTACTGCAATATCCTTAGAGATAACGAAGACATTCAAGGGTGAAGAAATAGGAGGATATCAGACCTGTCTTAAAGGTGTCAAAATGGCCGTTGACAGACATTACACTTGTACACCGCCAGGTGAACTGTGCATATTCCATATATTGAAATTAGCATGTCAATTGTGCCAATGAACGAAACTTAGCATGCTTGACCATATACCGCCACGGACACGTATTTTCACACATGCATGTATGAATTCTTTGTCACTTATACATGCGTGAAAAGTTATATTCACAAATACTGACCCACAAATACTGTTCAATAATCAGTTCATTATACCTTGGGAACAACTTACATCCAAAAGGGACTATAACTGATAAATTCTTCTGCACAGGTCGGGGATTTGAAACGCTACCTGGTTTAGATACAGCGATAGACAGTGACTTCGACCACTAGGCTATCAAGAGAGAATTATATCCATGTATGCATACTTTTCTCTTAAGGCCTTTGGTATTATATGAAATACTGAATTGCCATGGTTAGTGTGTCTAATTTAAAACGTTTCTTCAATCACGAATGCTTTCATGCTTTCCACAGGGACCCGTGGGCGTTTGGGGTGCGGGGGGGGGGGGGGGGGGGGGGGGGGGGGGGGAGGGGGGGGGGGGGGGGGGAAGGGGGGGGGATGGTGGGGCGGGGTCGTGAATATGATCAAATTTTCGTTCTCTGTTGCAAGAAGACGCTTATTCGGGTAAGATCCGTGACAGATTGAAAAAAGCAGTAAGCATGCTACTCCTGAATACGTTTAAAACGCTTGCAATTTTAAAGGCTGTTTTCCAAAGAAACCGTTTTAAGATTGAGGCATTAACTAAGCATCAACCACCTAACCGGAGGTAGGCAGCTTCTCCATTAAAGAAAAAGAAACTGTGAATTAGTAAAACGGCGTAAATTTTTCACATTTCTCTCTTCCATGCCAGAATCGAATTCATGACGTTGAAGTCTAAAATCCAGTTCTCTTTTTTTTTAATTACAGACGGCCGCATCAAGAGAGGAAAGAAATAAACGTTACTTTTAATTCTAAAGACATCATTTCTCTGCGACCTTCCTCGGAGATAGAGAGATATAGTCTCAGTCGAACCGATCTTCTGAAAGACAACTTTAGAATCGTCATAACCCGAAGGCACGAGGAGCCCTATAGAATATGCAAGCCAGGCGGACGGAGCGAGAAAATATATCGAATAAAATAAAAGGCTCCGGACGATATTAAGGCGAAGAAGAATCCAGCTACCGAAATATCCCGGAGTCCCGTGACAGATGGCGGATCGAGTGAGTGACAAGTGCCATTTGCTCTTTTAATTTTATATGCAGAACGCGTATGCAAGATTCACGGTTGATTTACAGCCTTGATATCCGCGGCGGTATTGACACGCGTTTGTACGTTTGTCGCCCATTAATAAGGGTCTCTATTCATCGACGCATCAAAGAAATACCACGGCATGACTTATTCTCCCGTAAGGAAACTTTTCTGACACCGCTTGTCACGCCCGTGCGCTCCTGCGTGACAGCTGACGAACGTGACATTTTCACTTCAAAGTGCGATGATGGACGCTGTCACAACAACAAATTTCTTCTCCTTATGCATATCCCAGGCGCCAGAAAAATTAACTTCAAATCTTCATCCTACAATAACGGACACGCCCCATCAATCATGGAAGGACCTCTTCTCTACTACTACACGCGCGCTTTTCCCGCAAAAGCAAAAACGTTACGACCGAAATGGGAGAATCTCCACTTTCGAGGAGGACCGGAGACGAAAGACTTGCAAGTTGCAGAAGAAGGAGCCTCGCTCCCCCGACAAACACACTTGGAAAAAAAAAAAAAAAAAAAAAAAAAAAAAAACTCGATTCCCATGGACAAGCAGAAGACAGTCCCCACCCCTCAAAAAAAAAAAAAAAAAAAAAAAAAAGTGGGCGATACCCTGTGTTACTTGTGTTAGTGTTAGGGGTAGGGGGGAGAGGGAGGGTGGGGTCATGTTTCTCCATAGTGTTAGGGGTGGGGGGGAGGGGGGATCGTGTCTCTCCATGAGTCTAAAATATAGCATCCTCAGACCAATGTCGACTGACATTTAAATTCCCTCAACCCTGCTTTGTTCATGATGCTGAAATAATGAATAGGGCCGAAGACATCAATATGCTTTCCACTCACTCAACGAGTGTGACATCACGTCATTACTCTGGTGCATGATTTACGCATTCTTTCTTTTAACTCAATTGTGCACTTACTGGATTTTACATGTGGTTAAGATGAAATACAAAACTGGCAAGAAATACACCATTGCCCTACGCTAACTCTATGGTATGATGTAACCTCTGTGTGTGTGTGTGTGTGCATATTAAGATGCACATAGTACGTACGTCATATATATATATATATATATATATATATATATATATATATATATATATATATATATATATATATATATATATATATACTGTACAACCACAAGGATCACGTGACTAAACGTGTTGTAATAACCAAAAGGAAATAATAATAAAAGACAAGCAACTAGCGCTTTCGTGAATTCGATGTGGGTACAGTGTCCTAAAGAAGTGTGATATCAAATACACGAAAGCGCCAGATATTTATGAATTTTAATATTGCCTTCCTGGCTTTGGCAGTGCACACACAAACATAGACACAAACATACACACACAAAAATACACACACACACACACACACGCGTGCGATCAAGAGACCTTACACACATTCTCCACTGTTCTCTGAATACGAACAGATTCAAGAGCCAGGAATGAGCATGAATGCACTCACCTGTCATTCTGGGCAATTATACAATCACTAACCTGCTTTGAGGTCATACCGAAAGTATAAATATTTGGCCAACATTTTTCGCCTCAACCGAACCTAACTTATCAAAACTGCCGTTCACATATACTCCTTTTCAGACAAGAAATCTCTTCATTTAATCTCATTAACGCGTTCAGTGCGTTCTTAATGCACTGTAGTGTTATACATCACAAACAAATAATACAATTATAAATGATCGTTTCTATAATTTTCGTCTTGATCGGGTTTGGAGAAAGCAAAATTATCCGAGCATGTTAATCATCATTCTGGACAAAATTAGTATAACTATGGTATATCTGCATGAAATCACAATTGAATCTGTTCCCCGTACACAGAGATCTGTGAGCTGAAGTTAAAAAAAAAATTAAAAAAAAAACAATAAAAAGGCTAAGGCAACGAACTCTTTTGCCATATTTCATAAACTTCCTATAAGGATGTAGACTTAGGCAATCCACAACAACTTCATGAAATGTTTCATGAACCCAATTCAGCTAAATTATTCCCCCCCCCCCCCCCCCCCCCCCCCCCCCCCCCACCCCCCCCCCCCCCCCCCCCCCCCCCCCAAAGAAGTAGAGTAACCGTAGGAACTAGCAAGTTGGGAAGACTGCATTCTCATGCTAGGTTTATAGGCGCAGAGCGGTCAGTGCTCATTTCTTATACCAGTTGCATTAGTCTGTTAACTTGAGAACAGCTATACTCTGTTCTTTTCCATCTATCCATCCGCCTGTGGTGTTTGCGCATGGTAGCACTGCGTCCCGGGCTTTAAATAATATCCTATTTCGAATATTAACGGTGTAATTCGCATACAGTAAATTATTAAAACACTTTTCAGTTGCAAATGTCCACCCAGATATCCTTTTTATTTACCAAAAACTTAGACATACCGTAACTATTTAAAGCCCGGGACGCAGTGTTACCAAGCGCGACCACCACAGGCGGATGGACAGATGGAAAAAAACAGAGTATAATTATATGCCACTTCGGTGAGAGCTCAATAGGTTTGCATGGCTCCTAAACCAATGGTGTCTATATTTAGAGCGATATTTTCTTTTATCAATGATCTTTCATAAACTCCTAATTAAGCGCCTCAGTGGCGTGGTTGGTGTGGTGTTGGCGTACCACCTCGGTGGCCGCGATTTCGATTCCCGGGCATTCCACTGAGGAGAGAGAGAGAGATGTGTATTTCTGGTGACAGAAGTTCACTCTCGACGTGGTTCGGAAGTCACGTAAAGCCGTTGGTCCCGTTGCTGAATAACCACTGGTTCCTGCGATGTAAAACACCTACAAACAAACAAACAAAAAACCTATTTAAACTGTGCCGAAAATCTTTGTTTAAAGAATAATACGAGATCGATTTCTAAACAATAATTACCTGATAAACTGAAATTCAAAGGGATATTAGTCAAAATACAAGAATCATTCCAAGACTGACACCAGACACAAAGCTACAGCAGCAAATGTCATGATAAAAGGCTATTACTGAACACTTACAAATGATTCAAGATATGTGCCTATCATTAACCCATAAATCAGTGGGTGATTCAGAATTTATGGATACGACGCCAGGCTGTTGGAGGTAAGCAATGACAGTATAATATAAATACTACTGCATGACACTTAATGCGAGAAACTCAAAAATAAACTCTTAATAGATAAGTAGAATGGAACTATGTATAAAAAAAAAAAATTATTTTGCCAATCACAATTTAAGATTACCCATTAGTCCACTTAGAGAAGCGACATATAAGACTATTTAACTCGACTAAATTTTAAATAATAATAATAATAATAATAATAATAATAATAATAATAATAATAATAATAATAATAATAATAATAATCTCATAACAGTGTGAGCCACTACAATGGCGAAGAAGTCCAGAGGTGTAAGGTTACGTTAGGTTAGGAATTGAGGAGGAGAATAATAATAATAATAATAATAATAATAATAATAATAATAATAATAATAATAATAATAATATACTTAGGAAGCAGACCCTCTCTCAAGCATACTTTATTAAAAGTAATGGCTACCTCAACAGCGTTACGCTTGTAGATATTCTCCTCTATTTTTCGAATAGCGGCTTTTTCAGTACTACTGTTTAAGTAGTACTGAAAAAGCCGCTATTCGAAATATAGAGAAGAATCTCTACAAGCGTAACGTTGCTGAGGTAGCCTTACTTTTAATAATAATAATAATAATAATAATAATAATAATAATAATAATAATAATAATAATACGAGACTGTTACCTTCTAATTAACGGTGCCTCTACACTAGAGTAAAACATATACCAGACATACACAGACAACTTATCTCAAACATATCACAGAGAGTTTGAAAACAAGTCAACGACCGTGAGTGGAGAACGAACCTTGGCAAACTAGATTTAAATCACCGTACTAAGCAATAGAACTACTCATAAGCCGCTGACTCGTACTCGACATGTTTGTGACAAGTGCGTTCAAATTCCTAAACTGACTTTTATCAGTAGAGTCAGGTATAAACTGAATGGTAATTTGGATAGGACGCTTATGATAACCCTTGCGCGTGTGATATGCCGACTGGACTTCTTGACAGACAATTAAGATGAAACTCGTGACATGAATTAGATTCTGACCATAAAATTGGAGAAACAGTCAAAACTAGTATTGAAACAGGATGACGTATGATGCATAATCATTGACTTGCGAACGAGGTGCATAGAAAAACATAATGATGTCGCCCCATGGTCAGTTACGACCATTTAGAGCAGGTTGCACCATGAAGACGGCGCGTGATAGTCGTAAGAAATGGAATGTAGAAATTTGGCCCATGGCCAAGCGCTGGGACCTACGACGTCATTCAGCGCTGCAAGAGAAATTGAGAGTTCAAAGGTTCTGGAAGGTGAAACAGGAGGAAAACCTCAAAGCAGTTACACCATGAAACAATTGTTAGGAGAGAGTGGAAAGTAAGATGGAAGAAAGAGAATATGAACACGGGTAAAATATAAGAAACGAAAGGGGTTGCAGCTAGGGGCCGAAAGGACGCCGCTAAGAACCTTAAGGGTCATACCGCCTTCAGTAGCATTGCGTGAGGTTCAACTGACGGCATTAACTCCCTACGGGGAGGATGATAGATGATGTTATCGAAGATTGAAGGCCGATGGCCTGTAAATGAAATTTCAGAATCAAGCGCATGGGATTGTTTACGAAACAACCATTCAAAGAGTCATTCCAGTGGCTTGAGCTGAACTCTTGGACATCAACTATCGATCAGAAATGAGACGCAAAACACACACACACACACACACCACACATCACTTGGAATCTGATTCTCAGTCAAATAATGATTAAATAATGACGAGCAACTAATAAGCGGAGTTTGACGGAAAATACTCCTTCCTAATTTGGATGATGATATAAAATGAAGGTAAATTGTTGATGTTTAATAACTTTGAATTCATATCGTCAGGCGATTATCCTGGTTACAGTCAGTGAAAACATTCTGATGATTGCTCATATTTCCTAACATGAAATACTTATATGAAATTAACATCCTGATAATTGCTCAAACTTAACATAAAATACTTAAGTGAAATTAACATTCTGATAAGTGCTCATACTTCCTAACATGAATAACTCATATGAAATTAGCATTCTGATAATAGCTCATACTCTCTAATATAAAATAAATGAAATTAAGCTGGGCTACATTGCATAACACACTTAGAACACTGACCCTTCCAATAACTGGGCCATATACTGTTAACAACAAATAACAGGTTACAGAACACGTTATAGTTCATTATTACATATTTCCCGAACAACCGGAACAATAAAAACTTTTCTGTGACCAGATAAAGTAGAAATATATCTTAAGACAACTGGCTATTACCCCCAAATGACTTTACTTTACGTCGCTTCTGATACAAAGCTTAATAAGCTCGCCTTATCGTTAGTAAACATGTGGGAGATCATGTATTATAATCATTTTACAGAGATAAGCAACATTATCATATGGAAGTTTGGTTATATACCTAGCTTGCAATAATGGGCTTACTTGTGACTTCACGTCTGAGAACGGAACATGGCATGTCAGTAACTTGATTGTTTATGCTCATTTTGAAGACATAATAACCCAATAATACCCAGTCTTTGAAATTACCAACCCCACTGAATACAATGTAAACTAAAATTTACTACTATGCTGTTTTTCTCCATATGGGAAATAATTGATTCAAACAGGTACAAAATCCTTTAAATTGACTAACAATATCTGATTTTGACGCTTGATACAGTACTCTCTCTCTCTCTCTCTCTCTCTCTCTCTCTCTCTCTCTCTCTCTCTCTCCGACTTGGATCAGATCAATTTTTGACTAGCGTTTCAACCCTACACAGCTCTCGTATCTATTGCCAATAAACTTAAATAGCCGTTAATAATCTCTAAATGCAACTCCCTCCCCGGGGAGAGAGAGAGAGAGAGAGAGAGAGAGAGAGAGAGAGAGATACCACCACCCGACTGTTTAAAACAAATTCATATCGAAACATCAATATATACCTTCTATCCGTCATCAAACGGCAAACAATTACTTAAAACATGCGCGTCATGGAAATATGAACCTTTCTGTGCATGCTGATAAAGACACTTTTCCCAAAACTTAAAGCAATAAAGCGAAATCTAATTACAGAGGAGGATAGAGTTAATGAAGGCACAGCGTAGCAGGGCAACCGAAAGTAAAACTGACAAAAATAAAAATCAAAATAATGATAAAAACGGCAGTCGAATATTTGTGAGCAACTTGCAATTCAGCGGACAAATAAAAACTACCATTTAATTTATGCTAATATTCTCATTGGTAATTAGTATGGCCGGCATCAAAGGAGCTCTCGTGCGAGCGTGAAAAATTAATATTTTCGTAATGAACAACGTGTAAACCAATTTCCCCCTCCATACATCGAGTGAGGATGAATATAATCGCACGGGGCGTGTGCAGTGTGTATACATACATTCCGACGTGAATAATACTATACGACTGAAGTGAACTTTTTGCTCCGAAATAGACGCTTGTGCTAATTAGAGTCACCCCAAGCCACCGTATATCAAATCTCCTTGTCCAAACAAAAGGCTCCGGGAAGGTAATTTACAGGAGAAAACTTTAAGGAGGATAACTCCAAACAGGATTACTTTAAGGAGGATAACTTCAAACAGAATTACTTGAGGGATAACTCCATAGATAATTACTTTAAGGAGGATAACTCCAAACAGGATTAATTTAAGAAGGGTAACTCTAAAGATGATCACTTTAAGGAGGATAACTCCAAAGAGGATTACTCTAAGGAGGATAACCTCAAACAGGATTACTTTATGAAGGCTAACTCTAAAGAGGATTACTTTAAGGAGGATAACTCCAAAGAGGATTACTTTAAGGAGGATAACCTCAAACAGGATTACTTTAAGGAGGATAACTCCAAAGATTACTTTAAGGAGGATAACTCCAAAGATACTTTAAGGAGGATAACTCCAAAGAATATTACTTTAATGAAGATAACTCCAAAGAAAATTACTTTAAGGAGGATAACTCCAAACAGGATTACTTTAAGGAGGGTAACTCTAAAGAGGATTACCTTAAGGAGAATAACTTCAAACAGGATTACTTTACGAAGGGTATCTCTAAAGAGGATTACTTTAAGGAGGATAACTCCAAAGAGGATTACTTTAAGGAGGATAACCTCAAAAGGATTACTTTAAGGAGGATAACTCCAAAAAGGATTACTTTAGGAAGGATAACTCCACAAATGTTTACTCTAAGGAGGATAACCTCAAACAGGATTACTTTAAGGAGGAAAACTCCAAAGAGGATTACTTTAAGAAGGATAACTCCAAACAGGATTACTTTAAGGAGGGTAACTCCAAGGAGGATTACTTAAAGGAGGGTAACTTCAAACAGGATTACTTTAAGGAGGATAACTCTAAAGAGGATTACTTTAAAGAGGATAACTCTAAAGAGGATTACTTTAAAGAGGATAACCTCAAACAGGATTACTTTAAAGAGGATAACCTCAAACAGGATTACTTTGAGGAGGATAACTCCAAAGAGGATTACTTTAAGGAGGATAACTTTCAAACAGGATTACTTTAAGAAGGATAACTCCACAGATGATTACTCTAGGGAGGATAACTCCAAAGAGGATTACTTTAATTAGGATAACTTCAAACAGGATTACTTTAAGGAGGATAACTCCAAACAGGATTACTTTAAGGAGGATAACTCCAAACAGGATTACTTTAGGAAGGATAACTCCACAGATTATTACTCTAAGGAGGAGAACACCAAAGAGGATTACTTTAGGAAGGATAACTCCAAAGAGGATTACTTTAGGAAGGATAACTCCACAGATGATTACTCTAAGTAGGATAACTTGAAACAGGATTACTTTACAGAGGATAACTCCAAACAGGATTACTTTAAGTAGGATAACTTCAAACAGGATTACTTTAAGGAGGATAATTCCAAAGAAGATTACTTTAGAAAGGATAACTATAAAGAGGATTACTTTAAGTAGGATAACTTCAAACAGGATTAGTTTAGGAAGGGTAACTCCAAAGAGGATTACTTTAGGAAGGATAACTACAGAGGATAGCTTTGAGGACGATAACTCCAAAGAGGATTACTTCAAGGAGGATAACTTCAAACAGGATTATTTTAAGGAGGATAACTCCCAAGAGAATTACTTTAAGGGGATAATATAAAAAAGTATTAGTTTAATGAGGATAACGCCAAACAGGATTACTTTAAAGGAGGGTAACTCCAAAGACATGATTACTTTAGGGAGGATAACTCCAGAGATTATGCTTCAAGGAAGATTACTTTTAGGAGGATAACTCCAGAGATTATGCTTCAAGGAAGATTACTTTTAGGAGGATAACTCCAGAGATTATGCTTCAAGGAAGATTACTTTTAGGAGGATAACTCCAGAGATTATGTTTCAAGGAAGATTACTTTTAGGAGGATAACTCCAAACAGTATTGCTTTAAGGAGGATAACTCTATTATTAACAAGGTTAAGGTCGAGAAGGATCATTTTCAGAAGGATAACTTCAAAAAGGGTAACCATCAGGTAGGATAACTTTGAGAAAGGTATTTTCATGGGACATAACTTTCAGGAGGCTAACTCTAAGGATGATAACTTGCAGAAGGATAACTTCAAGGAGAATAACTCGAAGAATATTAACTGTATTAGGGGCAACTCCAAGGAGGATAACATTCAGATATATAACTTGAAAACTACCAGATGGATAACTTTTACGGGCTAACAACTTCAAGCGGGATAGCAAGCGAGAATTCACCTCTCTCTCTCTCTCTCTCTCTCTCTCTCTCTCTCTCTCTCTCTCTCAACTGAGGAGAGAGAGAAAAAGAAGTGAGGAGGATTCCCTCAAAAGTGAGGGCAAGAAAAAGAACAGAGGGGAAATGTGATTTAATGAGAGAGGGGTGGTTCAGAATTCAGCGAATAACGATAACCGGAGAGAGAGAGAGAGGAGAGAGAGAGAGAGAGAGAGAGAGAGAGAGAGAGAGAGAGAGTTTGAGCAAAATTTAAGTCGGGGGAGAAACATACGGCCTTTATGGGTTAGTCTCCCTAGAGTCGGTGTAACCCGCGTCCGATTCCGTGATTTCATCTTCGGCCTCTGCTTCATTCTGCCTTTGTTCCTACCTTTGGCGATCGAATATCGAGAGACACTACGATAGCATTCTTCCAATAGTCCAAAATGAATCATTCACCATGGGTTTTATAGACCAAAGAATTTTAACTACTTACTGAGGTAAACAGTAAACCTGTATGACACTTCCGGAGATTCTAAAGCTCTGTCTCTGGGGAATTTCTCAACCTGGGGGAATGAGTGAGGCTGAGAGGGGTGTATCAGAGGCAGAGAGAGAGAGCGAGATAGAGAGAGAGAGATAGAGAGAGAGAGAGAGAGAGAGAATTTCGACAAATAGGATCATGCTGTAAAACAAAATTTTAACAACTTAATGAGAACACACACGAGTATTTCTGAGCGTTTGATGAAAAAATCTAAATATGTTAAAATAACAAGGAAAATTATTATAAAAAAATACAAAATATGAATCACGGAAGATTGCTGACGAATACAGTTTACAAACAGAGACAAATATCACCAGTTTAAATTTCCTAAGACCTATGAAAGCTTGCAAAATCACTTTACTCAATAACTTCACTATGCAATCAGTCACTTTTTTTCACCGTTAGTACAAGCATCGAAAAACGCCAAAACTATGCACATTCAACGACAATAATATTACCCGATACAAAGCAAATAAAGTCACATTTATGGAAACTCCCTTAAATTCATGGCAGAGATTTGATGCGATACAAGAAGTAAGATCAAAATATGAAATAATGTTTATCTGCTAAATCCTTCAGAAGCGTGTGAAGTGCAACTGAAACGCCATGCAATAAATCATATCAAACAACAGGAGCAGTGCTTTCCTTCTTTCAGGGAGGTTACCTACCAAGAAGCCTCTTCACCAAAACAAAAATTAATTTTGACTTACCGAAAGGACACAGGACTGCTTTTTCTCTCCTGTCTCCTGTTGTCAATACTGCACAGCTTTATACTATATCATCCACTCGCCACAGCAGGCAAGATCACAGGCCCTGAAAAAAAAATGAAAAAGTGTTTATAACTTACAGGGTAACTATATAGTTTATATGTGAATATTGTATGATAAACGAATATCTACTTATATACATGTATGTGTGAACATATATGCATATATAGTACATACACAGATGTATACATTATATATAAATATATATAATGTATATATATACATTATATATAATCTTGCAAATGTTTTCATTGAATGTCATCTATAGCTATCACACTTCCATCCACTGGTGAAACTTTCCCTTATTCAATTGTATCACTCTTCACACACACACACACACACACACACACACACACACACACACCATACATACTATATATATATATATATATATATATATATATAATATATAGGTATGTCTATGTTTATATATACATCATACATACATACTACATAACATACATACAACATCATACTAATATAATAATACATATAAATTAATGAATTACCCTGTTGTATTTATTACCTATATGTATATAACTACACATATGGGAGCATTTAAATATCATATGCTTTACACACAATATATATATATATATATATATATATATATATATATATACATATATATGTGTGTGTATGTATGTATGTATGTATAAATATAGATAAAACATACTATATATGTATATAACTAGACATATAGCAGCATTACACAACAACAAAAATAAATTCCCTGGAACATATATGACAAAGTCAATCTCATCACCACCATCAAAACTATCTAATTCTAATAAACTGCATATAATCATTCTCATACCTCAAAAGCAAAAAAAAACACAGAAAGAAACCGGAACGTCTTTTAAACAGTACTATAATGATAAACTGGACAGCGAAATTGATAATACCAACCCAAACCTGACCAAATACATTTACTGAAGCTGTTCTATAGATCCCTCAGAATGACAACATAATGCGGAAGTGTTACATCAATTCGCTCCTGCCCCTTCTAGAAGCCTTGTTCTACAATGCTTCGAGGGGGTTGCTGTATGCATACGACCACCAGCGTCTTACCTGGGTCATTTCATGTGTTAGACACCAACAGCCACTGACTTGACTGCATATATCAAAAAGGCCAGGCTACACGTGCTACAGAGGTGGTCATTTTCACCAGACAACTCGGACTTTCAGTTTCACTTTGGGTAATGACTGCGAATGTTCAGATGCGTACAAGCGTACAATTCTATTAAAATGTGAGTATATATATATAATGTGTTGTCAAATATTTCACATACAAATGCCAGCCCTTACACTGGTAGTACATTATATCTGAGTGTACGTGATTGGACATAATAGACCTCCATATGCAATTAATTTACATAGAAATATACCTTATGCATTTATGTATGTGTATAATATATATACACATACATGAATATAATATATATATTTATGTATATATAATGTATATGTATATATATATTTTACATATATATAAATATATGAAGTATATTTTAATGTAAGTGAACTGCATCTGCAGGTATATTACGTCCAATCTCATACACTTAGATATAAGGGCTGGCATGTGAAATATTTTACTGAAAACAGCTTTTCAAAATCTCTTCCCAACAACAGTTTTCATTTAGCCGTATGAAAAAAACTGTTGGTTATAAACACTTCTTCTCAACATTTATCTAATATTCTTTTTAAGAATATTAGATAAGAATATTAAGATTTGTCTAGATTCATTGTCAAAAACAATTCAGCACCAAAATTTATGTATGTATGTATGTTATGTATGTATGTATAGTATGTATGTATGTATGTATGTATGTATGTATGTATGTATGATATATATATATATATATATATATATATATATAATCCTAAATATTTATACAGTGGTTCATTATCATCTATTCACATTGATATTCTAGTTCTTCCAGGGTAATGACCAGTGACATATTAACCACACACTCTCGCTCTCTCTCTCAATTAAAACAAGAATTCCAGAATACTGCTTCTGAATAAAAAAATTTAAAAAAACGTGGAAGAAAAGGGTTGCGTGTGGGGGGAGGGGGTGGGGTTGGGAGGGTTGGCGCGCTCCTCGATTTTCGCAATAGTTTCACACAAAAAAAAAAAAAGGAACTTTTTTTGGGGATAAAAAGCAAAAAACAATAGCGGCGGTTGAGGGCGAATCAATACGTGACATTCCGCTCAATGGAAGAAATCATTACGCTCCGATCGATAATTGCTCCCGGTTAGGATAGACAAACAGATGCCCGGAGCGTTATACAGTACTACCTACATAGACCACCGGACACATACACACACACACACACACACCTCCCCGTGGGAGCTTTGCTCGCTTACGTTATACAAGATTACTGTAAATGCGACAAAATA
Organism: Macrobrachium nipponense; assembly: GCF_015104395.2. NCBI lineage: Eukaryota > Metazoa > Arthropoda > Malacostraca > Decapoda > Palaemonidae > Macrobrachium > Macrobrachium nipponense. Next base: position 101,831,502 of record NC_087205.1, on the reverse strand, counting down.
TACAGTTATGCTTGGAGATATACACAACATAGTTAGGCACCGTGCTAGTCCACACACACACAAGTACATAATGTTGTGTAAAATATATACGTATAGACATTATATATATTATATATATATATATATATATATATATATATATACGTATATATATATATAACAAATATATATACTTATATATACATTATATACAATATATAACTATATATGTATAGATATATATATATATATATGCACATGTATGTGTACGTATATATAAACATAATACATAATCATACCCTAACAGCGTACATTACCGAAACGAAATGAGGCCACATGAAGGCCAAACGGAAGAAACGACGGCACGAGTTGCACATTTCCTCTACTTATGGCGAGCCATTTCTCCATTATTTTGCATGATAGGCCCTCATTAAACAGTACCCGGCAATTTCGAGTGTAACTACCCTGACTGATAATTTACCTACAACAGAATAAACACACAGAGAATTCATTACTCCTTATAATAATGAAATGCCGAGTCCATTACGCATGCAACTCAAGTCCCATAAGGTAACTAAGATTCTTCGTAAAGAAGAACGGTTGTGGGGGGTGGGGGGGTGCGGGTGGGTGGGGGGGGGAAGTGGGGGTAGCTTCCTGGAGTAGTTTGTTGGGGGAGGGGTTACCTGGGACGGTAGTCGCGGGGGTTTGGGGGGGGGGGGCGCTTGCAAAGGGAGGAAAGGGAGGGTACTACTACGGTTTAGGTATGCCTAGACCTATCGTATAGGTATATACTTAGACAGTGGGTACAACGAGAGGTGGATAAGCACTCGAAAGAAGGTGAAGGAATTAGGGAAAGGGTAATGATGAAAGGAGGAGAGGAAAGGAAGGAGAATGTAAAGGAGAGGAAAGAAAGAGTATAGGTTGAGTGACAGTTGTAGCTTCTGCCGAGCCTGTCCTGGAGAGTTTGATATAGTACGTCGTTTGTTTGCCCTTTTCCTTTGTCGAAGTTGTCGGCAAGATCTAGCGATGTTTGCCTTCGGAAATGTTACTTCTACCGCGATACTTCTCTGTCACAACACTACCATAATCTCTCTCTCTCTCTCTCTCTCTCTCTCTCTCTCTCTACATCGCTAATTAGCGCATCTTACTGCTATGAATGTTATCATTATGTTTTTAAAACAATTACAAAACTCTCTCTCTCTCGCTCTACACCGAAGACACCTTACTGCCATAAACGTTTTCGTAACCGTCACACAGCTATCTTTGAATAGCACGCCTTTCTATCACAAACGTTTTCGTTACCACAACAAAACTCTCTCTCTCTCTCTCTCTCTCTCTCTCTCTCTGTATGTATGTATGTATCTACATCAATAAATAGCGCATCTTATTGCTATAAACGTGTTCATAACCGGCCTGTCGACGCTTTGCTACTAATACTTTTCATCGCAAAAAAAAAAAAAAAAAAAAAAAAAAAACTCGTCTATTACCAGCATTTATTTTCCTCGCTTATCACTCACCGCGAAAGGCCCGATGTCAGAGACTTCCTCAACAGAGTGAATTAAACAGCAACCCGCAGACAGCAATATGTCAGCCGCGCGGAGGAGGCGGTTTTTCTTTTTCCAGATGGCTGATTGACAACGCACGCTTCTCCCTGACAGCACCTCGTGCAGCGCTAAATACGTCTCGCTCGCGGCGAGCGAGCTAGTCTTAAGTCTTAATAATCACCGCTGTACTTCACAGGGCGAAAAATAACAACTAGCGTGGAGCGGATTTAGCGACGAGTTGTTGGCTTGCACAAGTATGAAGTATTTACTCTCTCTCTCTCTCTCTCTCTCTCTCTCTCTCTCTCTCTCTCTCTCTCTCTCTCTCTCTCTCTCCAAAGATGTCAGATAACGTCTAAAATAAACTACTTCATACATTAGAAATAGAAGCTTAACAATCAGCAACACAATAATACATTTGCATATTTCTGTACGTGTCCGTAAATATCCAAGTTCGGCTATGCAACTTGAACCTAGCTCTCTCCTAGGCCTAGGGAATGCTTACGACCCATGCTACTAAAAGGCGCGTCTATAAACATGTCATAAACACACGCCAGAAACTTATCGCGTGTACATAACAAGTTGTAAATAGGACAACGACCATAAGTGGAGAATTGTTTTCTGGCCTATCCTGGATAGTCGTATGAAGCACTGGTTGGGACCACCAATAGGCCGTTAACCCTTAAAAAACGCCGACTGGACGTATTTTACGTCGACATTTTTTGTCTCTCGGGTGCCGACTGGACGTATTTTACGTCGACATACAAAAGTTTTTTTTAAAAAATTCGCGGAAAAATACTTTTAGGCCTACCAGCCGAAACTCTTGAATCACGCGCCTTGGGGGATGCTGGGAGTTCACGGATCAAGGTGTTGTTTTGTTTACAATCGTACGCAGGCGCGCAAGCGCGAATTTCTTTCTTGCCGCACTAAAAAGTATCTGTGACACATCTCGGAAATTATTTCGTCACTTTGACATAATTTTTGTACCATTTTAAATTAGCCGTTACATAAAGTATTATATATGAAAATGTGCGCATTTTCTATGAAAAATACAACAAAAAATACTCATGATTGTAGCTTTATCAGTTTTGAGATATTTTTTATATAATAACGATAAGTGCCAAAATTTCAACCTTCGGTCAACTTTGACTCTATCGAAATGGTCGAAAAAACGCATTGTAAAGCTAAAACTCTAATATTTAGTAATATTCAATCATTTAAATTAATTTTGCAACTAATTGGAAGTCTCTAGCACAATATTTCGATTTATGGTGAATTTATGAAAAAACTTTTCCTTACGTCCGCGCGGTAACTCTTCCGAAAAAATCATACATGCGATTGTGGTAATGTTTGCACCATTTAAATTAGCCGTACATAAAGTTTTATATATGAAAATGTGCGCAATTTCATGCACAATACAACTAAAAACAACCCATGGTTGTAACTTTTATCAATTTTGAAATATTTTCATATTAAAAATGATAAGTGACAAATTTTCAACCTTCGGTCAACTTTAACTCTACCGAAATGGTCGAAAAACGCAATTGTAAGCTAAACCGCTTATATTTCTAGTAATATTCAAGCATTTACCTTCAGTTTGCAACAAATTGGAAGTCTCTAGCACACTATTTCGATTTATGGTGAATTTATGAAAAAAATACATTTTCTTTTACGTCCGCGCGGTAACTCTTCCGAAAAAATCAATACGTGCGATTGTGGTAATGTTTGCACCATTTTAAATTAGCCGTTACATAAAGTTTTATATATGAAATGTGCACAATTTCATGTAGAATTCAATAAAAAATAATTGAAGGTTGTAGCTTTTCTCATTTTTGAAATATTTGCTTATAAATCACGATAAATAGAAAAAAAAACCACGTTCAGTCAACTTTGCTCTACCGAAATGGTCGAAAAAACGCAATTGTAAGCTAAAACTCTTACAGTCTAGTAATATTCAGTTCATTTATCTTCATCTTGAAACAAATTCGAAGTCTCTAGCACAATATTTAGATTTATGGTGAATTTTAAAAAAATCTTTCCTTCTCTCAGACGCGGATTCTCAGCCACAAATCTCCGAAATGCGTACGTTCCATTCTCGGAATATTTGCTCCGTTTCATATTAGGCATTTCATAGAGTTTTATATATGAAAATGTGCGCAATTTCATGTAGAATAAAAACGAAAAATATTTGAAGGTTGTAGCTTTTCTTATTACCGAAATAATTGCATATAAAAAAATATATATATAAAAAATTCGACATTCGGTCAACTTTACCTAGTCAGATATGGTCGAAAACTGCATTTGTAAGCTAATATTCTTACAGTATAGTAATATTCAATCATTTGTCTTCATTTTTGAAAGAAATTGAACTCTCTAGGACAATATTTGTTAGATTTATGGTGAATTTTTGAAAAAAATATCTGTTTACGTCCGTGCGTTACGAATTCAGCATTATTTTGTGATAATATTTTCTCTGTTGATTTTATTCGTTTTACGATGTGTTATATACCAAATGATCGCATTTGTGTACATTACAACGAAAAAGAAGTAACTCGTTACCTTTAACCGTTTCGCGCACAGCGCGATTTGAATACAATTATATATGAAATTTAGTTTTTGCGCTATCATATATCGCATTATTTATATATGATATGATAAATTTTTTCATTTCTGATGGTTGCATACTAACTTCAGCCAATGACAAAAAAAGGAGCCAAAATGAACTCTTAATCTTGAAAACTAAGCGCGCTGTGAATTTTTGAAAAAATATTTTTCCGCTTCGGCGCTCACTCTGAAACACCTCCGGCACACGGGAGACATTTTTTTTTTTTACCGCTTCGGCGTTTAAGGGTTACTTGTATTCAGCCGTTTGTGATGCATCCATCGAAACTACTGCCAAAGTATTGTTAAAAAGTCCGCAATAACTGATACTGATACGTAGATACATTCAGTAATTACCCAAAATAGATCATTGCAAGCAAGGTTAGATAAATGACTATTATGAAGAGAGCATATCCAGTGGCCAAAGACGTCTGAAATGAACAATGGATTTTGGAAGTCATGACTGACATAAGCTGTAAGCAGACCAGATTACAAAGGTGGCTGTACTACTTGAAAAGCGTAGAGTACAGCGGTATGTGTAACATAACTGAAACCAAATAAAACTTTGACTAATCATATTATTTACCAGGAGAACTTAGTCTAGCGTGACTCTCCAAACTAAGAGTAACTTTTTATTGCTTTGAATACATCTACGACCTTTGACAACAACGATGTTCAGTGATTACAACTAACAATTGCAAGATGCTTGAGTAAACTATCCTACAAGCAGTCACAGACAAAGTTTTCAATATGACAGTTTAACTTTGTTTTCCACCGTACTTCGTCAGAATCTCAAAAAACAAGTCAGTAAAGCATGCGTACCTGTCTGTGGCGTTTTTCGTGTCATGAAGAGGACAAAAATCTTTAAAATCAATCTATAGGTAACTGGTAAGTAGTCCACTGCCTAGAGAGAGAGAGATAAATGAAAACCTGCCCCCCCTCCAAAAACTCCAATAAATAAATGCACATATAAAAATAGGTACATTAAAATTAACCACATTCTTGCCGTTTAAGTAGGTTCCCACCGGAACATAATATTCAATAAGTGAAATAAATCTTTATATTATTAACTCACACGTAAAACACGAAGATAAACAGGGAACACTTCAAATATTCTGCTATCCAAACTATACAGGAGATGAGAACGATAATAGTTTGCGTAATATCTTTGAAATACTTGCATATGGTAATATGCCCAACATGAGCCTATGCACAAGAATGTAACTGACAATATTTCTCAGCAATACTGTTAAAAACTAGGTACACCGAAATTTTTTAATAAAATGCCAATTCCTCATACATCCACAATCTGCGATATGTCAAAGTGAAATATTACAACGTAATATTTACGTAAAGAATAATCATTATTAAGCGTTATTCGTTTTGAGTCCACAGCGGCCCACTGAACAGTAATCGAACTTTAAAAAAAAAAATAGATAAATAAATAAATAAAACTTTGAACAAGTTACATTAAAAGAATAAAGTAACTATTTATGCCATATCGCAAACACATTTAAGTTCAGCAACGGGAAAGCTGTTGCTAACTATTTATATAGAGTATTTTTTATGGTTACAATGAGCTAAGACCTGCAACTTAAACCGACACATATAGATATAATACATTATATATATACATATATATATATATATATATATATATATATATATATATATATATATAATCACAATTTATAATAAAAATTATGAACAGGACAGAAACAATTTGCAAAGACACCATGTATCCACAATAATTCCCAACCAGTTGCATATGCCACTACCCAGTACCGCTTATAAATGGCAATAACAATAAAATGAAATACTATGGTTGAAATACAATGCTTTAGAAAAATTGTGAGTCTTATCAGGAGGTTGCTATTTTTTAGTTGCAAATCCTGAGGCACTATTTATACTCACAAATCCAGGAGACACTTTAAATGCAATATTATATACAGAACCACAGAAATTATATATATATATATATATATATATATATATATATATATATATATATATATATATATATATATATATCTGTTTGTTGTTATTCATTTATCATCATCAAACTTACTTTTATGTTTTGGTATCTGGCCAACAGAGGGCAGTCTTGTTGCAGTAACTTTGGTTGTGTGTTTTTACATTTACTTCAGACTTCAGAGACAAGTAAATGAGAATAAGTGTCACCTGGATTTGTACGTGTAATTAGTGCCTCAGGATTTACCAAGTGAAATATAGCAACCTCCTGGTAACTCACAATTTTTCCAAATCATTGTATTTGAACCATACCTCCCTTCATTGTTATTGTCTGTTATAAATGGTTCTGGTTATTGGCATTTGTGATTGTTTCAGAATTATTTTGGGATACAGGGTGCCTATGTAAATTGTTCCTGTATTGTTTATGATTATGTGATACGTTGCAGTGTTGTAGTGGACTTTTCAATAGTGAGTTGAAAACATTGGTGTTTGGTTATAGCTTATTTTTCCATGTTTCCTTATGCCAGTAAATTTTCGTAATACTCAAAACTATTTAGTAGGTTGTATTCAACCCAACCTAACCTAGGGGGCACTTCCCCACCCTTTCCAACTCCTGGATCCCCGGATCCCCGACCTAACCTAAAAATGTAGGACTGTACCTAGTTTAAATAGGTAACAGATTTGCGACCTAGCCAAGCTATACCTAACCTACCTTGGGGCACCAGGTTTGGACCTGCCCACCTAGCCTGACGCACAGCACTGTAAATTTACATAATCACTAAGCTTGCGACCAACAACCTAACCTGGGACACCTGACAACCACTCTGCTAGGGCTTGGCCACTCAGAATCCCAACTCACACCCAGCCCAGAGTAAGATAACTTAGTTTACCAGGTCCTTACTTTTTCCCCACTCAAAAACTATAAGATTCCTACTTTGGTCCCCCATAATTGTAGGCTATAGCTAAGAGGGGTCCTGTATCTCTAGTACTAGGCCTAGCCTTTTAATTTGCTACAGAAATGAACATCAGAAACGGTCTAAACAAACACTAAATCATAGGAAAATCAAATCGCCAACTCTAGAATACGATTTTGGTTTAAAGTAAAAATTTAAAAGTCGTTCAATCAACCTAGGATTCCCACTGTGGTCCCCTGTCACTGAAGGGTAATCGGGGTCCCGTGTCTCTAAAAGTATGGCTAGCCTGTTAATTTGCTACCGAAATAAACGTTAGGAACGTTCCAAGTAAACGCTGAATCATAGGAAAATCATATTATCAACTCCGGAATACTATTATTGTTTAAAGTAAAAAAAATTACCATGCCGTAATCATCACCAGAACTTCCGGAAGTAGGCTAACAAAGGGACGTTTTAATACGCTTGTCCTTCATTCTTCTGTAATCCCCCCACCCCAACCACCACCCCAGTATCCATCCCACTGTTATCCTAAATAATTGTAGGATCTAAGGTTCCTGTATCTTTAAACTACAGATTTGTTAGGCTAACCATTTTTTGTTGAATCTGGCAGTTCACGGGAACTCTGTACGGTGATATCGTTAATACAGTTTTTGACTGAACAGTTTACAAAAGGATATATATGATGCAATACAGGTGAGATTACTTGATACATTCAACAAGATAATGAGAAATTTACCGTCTTTTGCCTATCATTTCAATTTCATCTTCGATGTGCTAGAAGTGAAGGACGTATTTAGTAGATTTCCAGCCATGTTCAGTACCATGTCAACCACTCCTTCGGGGATGCACTCAAAAGCAAAATGGTAAATTTCACATTATTTCGTTAAAATTCAAGAGCTATCTCACCTGTACTGCATACATCCTTTTCTGTATTATTAAAGTCACAAATCCTCGCATTTCGGTAAATTTCTCGAGTGATCTCACCTGTGCTGCATCATGTAGCTATAGGCCTAGCTACCCCTTTCAGTAAAAAATTCTCTCATTATTTCAGGAAATTTATTCTTAAGTTAACCAATCTCTGCTGCATCACATACACCAGTTTCTGTATTGTTCACTTAAATTAAAACAAATTCTTTAATGGCTATTTCTCCTTCGAATCACTAAAAGTAAAAAAATTAATAAAAACAAAAAACCGGCCTAAATTATCCAACAAACAACAGAACTAATAGGCCACCCACGCTGTGGCGCATGCGCATATGTAGCTCAAACTACTACTTCCTTAAGTTAACACATACTTGAACGTTTATATATACAAGGACAACACATTTTCTCGTCAACATGCTAATTTGTATCGTTAATATACCTATACAAGCATAAGAAAGATGAGCTTCTATCGGTCTGCTCATGCCAAACACAAATGAACATACCGCTTTTGATAATTATGTTTTATCATCTGGTCTCGTCCAGGCTACACTTATCCTTATGCCCAAAAACTGTTCGGATCACAAGATTTCCCTATCATTCACCCTTGATTCCACGTAGATTTCATTGCCTTAACATAAAAACAACCCAAACGATAGGCCTATACTAGATATTTGATGTTACTGTCCTTCTATTAGGCATATTTTCATGTCAAAGTAGCCAAAATCACTTGCTTATCGTAACCATTATTCATTCTACCTGAAAATTGTTCCAATGCCTCACATGATAAAACAACATTTAGGCTATCCTTATATCTGCATATATATATTATATATATATATAATATATATATATATATATATAATATATATATATATATGTGTGTGTGTGTGTGTGTGTGTGTGTGTGTGTGTGTGTGTGTGTCCCCCCTCAAGAAACAAAAAGTGACGGGACTTCCATTGGAGTTCCAACTTTTGCTCGATAAGTTATCTGGCAAAATGTCATGAAATTGCCCAGTCACTCGGCTATTATAACGATATGTATGCCCAAGACCAAAATATATAGATATTAAAGTATTCCAAAAGAAACCTGCAATATTATTGCCATGCACCTCCTTCCATCCAATGTTGCAGTTAGTCTTTCTTTCAACTAACGCCAGACGTCTTCAGGTCTCGTATACAACAATAGTCCATGCTATTTTCAATATGCCCCTGCTCATGTGATTTGCTTGCAAGAAATTATTGAAATGCCTTTCAATTGCACAGCCAGATGTCTTTTTATTTAGCCGCAATGAGACAAAACAGTTATTGCAAGACCATCGTTCATTTGTGTTTGATCTGCGTAACTATTGATACAAGCTCGCCTTTCGTGTGTTTATACTGCTTTATTGTCGATATATAAATCGGAATGTTTATGATCTATATAAGAGGGTGTGACAGTTCTTTGTATACATAAGCATTCAGGAACCAGAATCCGCTTAAAACCTACGGTGGTGAGGGAACGGATAAAATTAAATTGACAATAGGAGCTGAAGTAGTTTTTGCAACCAATAGGCCTACATGATCTCCAAGATCCCACTTAACTGGTTAGACTTGTAGAATCAATCAGGTTGCAGATTCACGTACCCACACTTCCAGTTGAAGATAAGAAAAAGACGTTCCAAATACGATAGTTACTACACGTCTCCACAAATACACAGTGACTCACTAAATCCGATCTTTCGGCAGACCAAATCACGTGACTATCCAAGCATAAACAAAAGAACTGAGACAGTCCAAGTGGGCCACAGCATTCTTCGATAAATAGATCGGTAACAGAAATTAGCTATGGATTTCAATGTGATTTTCGTATTAAGCATAATGAGACTGAAGGATAAAGCATAGAAACTCCAATATCGAGGACTGGCATTAAGGGAAAATAGTACCAAAATGTGGTTCAACAAAAATTTGAAAAGGTTTCACAGCATAGCGAAAAAAAACTGGAATGCTTACCAGAATAACCCGCCATATCAGATATTCTCGAAAAAAAAAGGAAAAATATCATGTACTTGTTAAGGAGTGATAAAAAAACAATACATTTAGACTTCCATAAAAATTGACGCACATTTTTTTTTCTGAATATGATAGTAGTACCATTTAAACACCGCGCATTGCAAATAAGAATAATTGCCATGACATTATCGATGTCTCCATCTTACCCAGGAAGTAATTTAAGGCTAACATTTCCGATTGTTTGCTAAAATGATGATTATTAATTTCACTTCGCTTAACCCGTAATATTTTGACTTTATTACCGTCACTATTAATTTTAAGAAAAATGAACCTTTACCACAAACCTGTTCAAAGTAAGAAACTGATCAAATTTGTTGAGTTTATCTGATTAAATATTTCACTGAAATCCTTTCCTGAAAAATAGCAGCCGGAAACAACAGAATATAATACCTCTTTCAAATAAACCTTCCCCCCCCCCACCGCACCCCTCCCCCCCCCCGAAAAACCGATTTATTTCAAAAACGCCCGATTAAGACCTTCCCGCCAGAAAAAAATTACGCTTCGGGAGAGACGCTCGGTCCAAAACGAAATATGGCGGAAGGAAAAATCCCTCGCGGGGATATTCGTGCGTCGAATTAAAATGGATCTGTGTAATATCCTTAAACGAGGAGTCCGCCATCGCCATGGACATCCAGGAAATAATCTTGAATACCGTGAAACGCAATCATATAAAACGTGGATTGCAAAACCGCGGTTGACAGGGTGTTATCCCTCGGTATTTATGAAATCAATGTTATCCCGCTGTGATCGTTTCCTCTCCTCCGCTCGCTGCTGCTCATGACGTTGTATGTAGGCTCTCGTTGCTGGTGGTGTTCGGCGTGAATTTATCAGGGGAGCTGGAAGCGCGCAAGAAAAGGAATTGGGAGGTGCGATAGGAAAGGAAAGCGATAACTGTGAGAGAGAGAGAGAGAGAGACTTAAGGAACTGACTTACGAAATTGTAGAGAGAAAGACTGAAAAAATTGACTTACGAAATTGTAATATATATATATATATATATATATATATATATATATATATATATATATATATATATATATATATATATATATATATATATAGAGAGAGAGAGAGAGAGAGAGAGAGAGAGAGAGAGAGAGAGAGATGACTTGCGAAATCGTAGAGAGCGAGAGTGAGAGAGACTTACGAAATTGAGAGAGATTGAAGTATCTGACTTATGAAATTGTAGGGAGATAGACTGAAGAAATTTACTTACGAAATTGTAGAGAGAGAGACGAAGTAACTGACTTATGAAAATTGTAATAATAGACTGAAGCAATTGACTTACGAAATTGTAGAGAGAGAGACTGAAGTAACTGACTTATGAAAATTGTAAGGGAGATTAGACTTGAAGAAATTTACTTACGAAATTGTAGAGAGAGAGAGACTGAAGTAACTGATTATAAATTGTAGAGGAGAAGAAGACTGAGAAATTGACTTACGATTGTAGGGAGATAGACTGAAGAAATTTACTTACGAAATTGTAGAGAGAGAGAGACTGAAGTAACTGACTTATGAAATTGTAGAGAGAGAGAGAGACTGAAGAAATTGACTTACTAGATTGTAGAGACGAAGTAACTGACTTATGAATTGTAATAGTAGACTGAGAAAGACTTACGAAATTGTATAAGAGAGAGAGACTGAAGTACTGCTTATGAAATTGTAGGAGTGACTTGAAGAAATTGACTTACGAAATTGTAGAGAGAGAGACTGAAGTAACTGACTTATGAAATTGTAGAGAGAGAGAGAGACTGAAGAAATTGACTTACGAAATTGTAGAGAGAGAGACTGAAGTAACTGACTTATGAAATTGTATAGAGATAGACTGAAGAAATTGACTTACGAAGTGAAAAGAGAGAGAAGACTTGAGTAACTGACTTATGATTGTATAAGAGAGACTGAAGAAATTGACTTAAGAATTGTAGAGAGAGAGACTGAAGTATCTACTATAAATTGTAAAGAGAGATAGACTGAGAGAGATAGACTGAAGAAATTGACTTAAGAAATTGTAGAGAGAGAGAGACTGAAGTATCTAACTTGTGAAATTGTAGAGAGATAGGCTTGAAGAAATTGACTTACGAAATTGTAGAGAGAGAGAGACTGAAGAATCTGACTTATGAAATTGTAGAGAGAGAGAGACTGAAGTATCTGACTTATGAAATTGTATAGAGATAGATTGAAGAAATTGACTTGAGAAATTGTAGAGAGAGAGAGACTGAAGTATCTGACTTATGAAATTGTAGAGAGATAGACTGAAGAAATATACTTACGAAATTGTGGAGAGAGACTGGAGACATTGACTTACGTAATTTACTTAAGAAATATACTTACGAAATTGTGGAGAGAGACTGGAGACATTGACTTACGTAATTTACTTAAGAAATATACTTACGGAATTGTGGAGAGAGACTGGAGACATTGACTTACGTAATTTACTTAAGAAATATACTTACGGAATTGTGGAGAGACTGGAGACATCGACTTACGTAATTTACTTAAGAAATATACTTACGGAATTGTGGAGAGACTGGAGACACTCGACTTACGTAATTTAAGACATAGGCTTACAAAATTGTAGAGAGAGAGAGAGAGACTAAAGAAATTGACTTAGAAAATGTAGAGAGAGAGAGACTGATGAATTAGCTTAACGAATTTGTAGAGAGAGAGAGAGACTAAAGAAATTGACTTAGAAAATGTAGAGAGAGAGAGAGGAACTAAAGAAATTTACTTACGAAATTGTAGATATAGAGAGAAACTGACTGTCCTGTTAACTTATATTGTGCTTACTCAAATATCCTGGAGTTATCAAATTAATAATTAGTTTTAGCAGTTACCATTATCGAAGGTTCATCGACCTTAAGTGTATTTCAGTCGGTTTAAGAATAGAAGTAAATTGCAGGGATTTGCAGTGTTGCAACCTGCAATTCTGCACTAGGTTATGATATATTGATCATATTTAGATAAAACACAAAAAAACACATGCAAAAAAATATGCACTTCTCTCTCTCTCTCTCTCTCTCTCTCTCTCTCTCTCTCTCTCTCTCTCTCTCTCTCTAGGTTAAGATAAATTGATCATATTTAGATGAAACGCAAAAAACACGTGCAGAAAGATATGCAGTACTTTCTCTCTCTCTCTCTCTCTCTCTCTCTCTCTCGCTAGGTATTGATCATATTTAGATGAAACAAAAAACACGTGCAGAAAAATATGCAGTAATATCTCTCTCTCTCTCTCTCTTCTTCTCCCTCTCTCTCTCTCTCTCTCTCATATGTTTCTGCAATGAGCCTCTTATGCTTTCATGCACTGCCGCCGGTCACGTGATACAAGGCCGGTCACCCCCCCACCCCACTCTCGGCACACATGTATCATAAAATAGAACCTCAATATTTGTCTCACCGCTTATCACTTTTTTAGCCTGTCCTCGGGTAAGACAGTTTTTGTCGAGGTGGTCAGAACTCTGTACGTAGTTCCTTGTTTCAGTTTCTGACAGGTGAATAAAATAAATCAAACAATAAAAAAAAAGAACTTTCTCCAGATATCAAGGATTTTTAATTATTGATGTTCCGGAATATTTCAGTGTTTGGTGCAGGTGTTTCGTCTTTTATATTTTCAAGAAATCAGTATTTTTTTTTATTTAATTTTTTTTAATTACAATATAATTTTTCAGGTCGCTTCGTCTTCATATTTTCACGAAATCAGCATTTTTTTCACTTAAAATTTTTCTTGAAAATTTAAAATCGAATTTTTGGGATTATAATATATGCCACCGTTTCTTCCTTGCTAATGAGCAAATTTCTTTCCGTAGAAAAATTAGATAAACATGATTATAACCTCAGAAATATTTTTCATATCAAGGCAAAATGAAAATCACTAATGAACGTCAGTTATTACTCATTAGACATAACTTCCTAAGAAGTTTTCATATCAAGGAAAAATGAAAACACCAATGAAAGCCTAACCTAACCTAAGAAGTTTTGGTACCAAGTAATAACTTCCTAAGAAGTTTTGGTACGAAGGGATAATGAAAACACCAATTAATCACCAAAGTCATCACTCATTAGACTTAACAAAATGTCCTGGAATTACACCCAATAACAAGAGCAAAGCACAAAGCATAAAAAAAAAAACTCAAAACCGATATGGAGCAAAACCGTACATCCAGGATTCCGAAACGAGGTCACCAGGGGGCGTGTGGGGAGGGGAGGGGCGGCGCCGTCTCTGGACGTCCCATCAAAAGCACAAAACCAGCGGCAAAATCATTTTCGAATTTTGCCGGACTTCGAAAAGGTCCAGTTTCATCGGGTGACCGACCGAGGAGAGAGAGAGAGAGAGAGAGAGGTCAGCTCCGGTTGGTAAATCGCTTCCTGCCAAAGAAGGGGAGGTAGAATGTTAATTAGTGCTTCGCATCAGCCAGCATTATCGCTTTTTTCTTTCTTTCTTTTTTTGACTGATTTTGTTTAATCAGTTACCTAATTTTCTTTTTTTTTTACGAATTTGTTTTTAAAGCACAAAATTGCTACGAACGAGTCATTAATTTCAAAGCGTAGGTGTGGGAATAATCGACACTTCTTATTTCACATCCGTAAATTTTCCTCAGAATCACTTGTCACTTATGTCTCACGAAATAATTGATCCCCGGCCACATCGAAGCATTGTGAAATAATGGACCATTTTTCCCTCCGCCTTGACCATTTCTGAAAACGTCCCCTCCCCCAACCCCCCGTAATAATCCGGAGGAAAAGTGGAAATCACTGAAGAAACGTTTTAATCTGGACTCGCCTTTTGTATGTAAAGGACGGAAAAAGGAAGCCTTAGGGAAAGTACCTCCATGCAAATTTCATGGAACATCGGCCGGGCTGATCGCCGATTCCGAGATCAGCCCTCAAAACCAACACACGGAATTGATATATACCATAAGTGATGTTCATTAAAATTGGAGGCGGGAGATGTTAAAACGCAAATAGATTGCGCAGCCTCTTCATAAATTGAAAGGTGTCGTTTGCATAATGGAGGAGGCTGGCCGGCGAAGGCATGTACCTCGAACATGTCCTCAACGTGTCCGTAGCTCACGTTACACAAAAGTTGAATAATTTTGGCCCCCTCCCAGGACCCACGAATGTTCACGAAGGTCATTTTTGATAATTAATCGCCTTATGTGGGTCGGTACGTTGTTCATTATATGATAGATGAGGCTCCCGCCCGAATCCCAAGTGGCGTCCAGGAAGGAGATTGTGAAGATTTCTTTCGCGGCGACCTCTCTGCCAAGGCCCGACATTACGTCCTTTTCTCTTATGGATGCCAAGGGTAGGCGATACAAGGGTCACTCGCTCTTAAATCATGCCAACGGGAGGGTGGGGAGGAGGGGAGAGGGAGTTATATCCTAGAGAAGCGAAAACACTTAAGTTGGGAAAATCAGCTTTGTGATGGCGGTCATTATCATTTTGGACTTCATTTCTCGCCCGATCTATTTTCGGAGGAACACGAGCGAATAAATGCCCGGAAGCCCTTCTGCGAGGTGACATGACTTACTGATGGGAACGATGACATTACCATTAAAGATAACGTTAACATACAGTAAGGAAAATGAGACAAAATAATGAGAAAAGGTTTGATTCGTCATGGCTAACAGCATCGGTCTAAAACTGAATCTATTACTTTTGCGTCAGATCGTGCTTTGTCCCACACATTAACTCTCTCTCTCTCTCTCTCTCTCTCTCTCTCTCTCTCTCTCTCTCTCTCTCTCTCTCTGCCAAATGAATTCACCTTGAACATTAGGCCTGATCTTTGCGACAAGTGGAACCCTCGTAATCACGGCGGATTACAAAACGTCAGAAACAATTTGAGTAATTAGGTCCCTCCGGGAGATCAAGAGACGCCCTTTCTTTCGCTCATTTCCAACAACGTTCTCAACAAAGACCTTGTTTGCTTATTTTGTCGGATTCAACTAATGCCAAAAGCTATGCATGCTTTGTCAAAGCACTTGCATTATACAGCTCTCCACTGCATGCGTCTATATTGTTGACTTGGAGCGTTCGTATTATACAGCTTCCCACTGCATGCGTCTATTGTTGACTTGGAACGTTCGTATTATACAGGCACAGCTTCGCACTGCATGCGTTATTTTTTGTCTTGGAACGTTCGTATTATACAGCTTCGCACTGCATGCATCTATTGTTGATCTGGAGCGTTCGTATTATACAGCTTCGCACTGCATGCGTCTATTGTTGACTTGGAGCGTTCGTTTTATACAGCTTCCCACTACATGCGTCTATTGTTGACTTGGATCGTTCGTATTATACAGCTTTCCACTGCATGCGTCTATTTAGTTGACTTGGATCGTTCGTATTATGCAGCTTCCCACTGCATTCGTCTATATTGTTGACTTGGATCGTTCGTTTTATTCAGCTTCCCACTGCATGCGTCTATTGTTGACTTGGAGCGTTCGCTGATTGTGAATTATTTCGTAAACGAATCGCGAAAGCGTCAGTTTAGAGACGGTATTAAAATATGACGATCGTCCTTAATCGGCGCAAATATATTTCAAACGTAGGATGAGAAGTTAAATTGTTTTCTGTTTAACCTTTATACAGCCATGGCTGGCAAACAGGAGATGTAAGTTAAGCAAAAGAAGGTAAACGTGCATTTATTTCTAGATATAGCAGTTACACATACACTTATATGTAAATATATAAATAAATAAATAAATAAATATATATATATTATGATATATATATAATATATATATATACTCTATATATATATAAAAACATGTGTGTATGTATGTATTTAGCAAAGATACTATACAGTATTTTCGGCATGCAGGCGCTGAATGTAAACGCCCGCATAAAGGCAGAAAAAAAAATATAAGCGGAAATTCCAGATGCATATATTGGTTAAATACCAAAATCTGCCAAAAAGAATGTCAATAGTAATTTATTCTCAATAGAAAGATGACAGAGAATAAATATGGCATACTGCAGTCGTGACTGAGAACATCATAATCAATCATCTTCCCTAAAATTTAAAAAAAAATAAATGCCAAAAAAAGTAAAAAGGGAGAATTCGAGGATAGAAAAAATACGAAAACTCTCGCCACTTTCCATTCGACAACCTAATAATTGGTATAAGAGGTGATGAATAAGTGATGCCGATAATCTTCTATGCAATCACTATCATCGCAAATTTGCGGTCCGATAAAAAACATAAGACATTTACCGCGAGAGCTGAATTGACGGAGGATGTCTAAATATCAAGCGTATGTATGTATATTCCGCTAAAAATAAAGACGGGTTGTCAGTCAGTTTCCTAAAAATACTCTAAATCAGCGGCCGGAGATTTTTCTGACAATTTACAGAGAAAGAAAAATATCTCTGTTATGTAAAGGGGCTTCGAGCGCATTCAGTAAATGTCAACCGGTAATATAGGTAATAAAGCAATGACCGTCCCTTATATAATACTAATAATGATAGAATGGCATCACCATTCAGAGAGAAGATTTGGAAACTAAATTTTTATTCAGAAGTTGCGTTCAGATGGGCAATAAAAATAGCAAAAATCAGACATATGCTGAGCAACGAAAGCTCATCAGTGGCGTGGTCGGTATGGTGTTGGCCTGCCACCTCGGTGGCCGTGAGTTCGATTCTCAGGCATTCCTTTGAGGTGTGAGAGATGCGTATTTCTGGTGAAAGAAGTTCCCTCTCGACGTGGTTCGGAAGTCACGTAAAGCCGTTGGTCCCGTTGCTGAATAACCACCGGTTCCATGCAACATAAAAACACCATATAAACAAACAAACAAAATTGTCCTTAAAAATAATTTTGTTATCGCCAGACCTTGAATAGAAGAGAAATATATTGCGTACTAAACAATCCACAATTATATCAATGAATTGTGCTATTTGTATAAGTTAAAAACAAAAATTTCGAACGTTAAAGCACGTAAGCGCTGAGAACTTCGTTCGAATGTCCTTGTTAAGACTATTGTGATAAAATTGTGGATTTTCAACATACAAAAATTTAATGCCGATACTGTTCATTTTAAGGCAAAGAAATATATAATATTACGTATTTACGCTGACTATAAATTACTCCGAAGTTATGACCAAAGACTGGAAACACTGCTAATAAAAAATAAAACATGGAAAACAGTTTCTTGGAAACTCGAGAAACAGGTTGGTCGAGAACTCCGTCTCTATGCTTGTTAAAAATGTCTTGAGAAAAAATTGCTTGTAAAACCTACGATGAATTTGTGGCCGGAAAATAAAATGTCATTCCATAGCAAGCAAGCAGATGCAAAATACATGTTTGTGCTTGAATTCACATACAGCTTCCTGGTCACAGACAAGCAATAAAGCTATCAGTGATGATTTGGTATTGATACGCAAATCCGTTCCCATATGCTATAAATTTGATTATAATATTATGCACTTATACGCAACCTGACGCACAGATCACTGAGGATCTCTCTTTTAATTCCAAACTCCAAGTTAGAAGTCTTTAAGCGCAAAGGATGAAGAGAGAAATAAGGAAGAAGGAAAAAAAGACCATTCGGGAATTTCATAAACCCTCTGGACTCGGCAACAAGGTTTAGAAAGTTTATCAAGTTTATCAATTACTTGGTTAGTTGATTTAGATTTAAGACGGCCTTTTGCCGCCAAGGGCCTTGCTCAAAGGCTTCCTGAAACTCCTGCATAATATCCAAGGATTTAGAGGCGTGAGTGGACCTCTGAACTCGAAATTACCAAACGGTTAGAGCGTGTTGCTGAGAGCCATTTTTCTCGTAACCGAATATGGACGGGAACTTGTATGGAATTTTAGTATGCGATGAATGCATAAACAGCAGAAATCTATAAAAATGTATCAATCTATATGTGTGTGTTTCTGTATATAAGCTTTAGGCTTCTTAGGAAACATTACTCTATGATCATAAGATTAAGCTCCTACACCTGGTTCCAATATTCACAAAGAGTAAATAGAAATATATAGACGGAACTTTAATCTTAGTTATATCAAATACTTTAATCTTAGTTATATCAAATACTTTAATCTTAGTTATATCAAATACCGCAAGTGAGGACACCCTTTCAATCATTGTCACTACGTTACGATTTTTGCTAGTTTACCCCATGACAAAAGCTTATTGGTCAACAGAATTATTAGTCTGCGATACCTTAACAATAAATAGCGATGAAAAATTATGTATCGGATATTAACAGAAACAAAAAAAATCACATGAAAAAGTTTTTGCACGAACGACAAAATCATGATATGAAATAATTAAGTGAAAGCAGATCGTTTTAAATATATAAAAAATAAAAAAAAACTTATGTCTACATTTTATATCACTTCTAACGATGAAATCAATTTAAAAGAATTCGCAATAGAAGTACCTACAGATAAAACTTGTACCAGCATATGAGTACCAGCGACGACCGTCAAATCTTTTAAATTTGTAAAGAAAAGGTCAAACGGGCGTGGCACTAAACTCAAAATCATCTGGCCTCCACCCTCGGACGCTAATGTCACCGACAGTAGCGATTGTACTGAACAAGCCTCAACATAAATGCAAACCTCAAATCACAAACATTTTTTTTTAAGCTTTATTCCTATCACAGGTTTTACGCGAAACAATTTTATGTAGATTTCCGTAGACGCTATCAATAGGCTTATACGTTTTCCTGTAGGGTGAATAGAGCCGTGTGCGCACCTAGTGCGGTACACTGTAGGCATTACTAGGTTCTTCGCAGTTTCCCTTCGGCCGCTAGCTGCAACCCCTTTCATTCCTTTTACTGTCTCTCCGTTCACATTCTCTTTCTTCCCGTCATACTCTCCGCCTTCTCCTAATCATTGTTTCTTAGTGGAACTGCGAGGTTTTCCTCCTGTTACACCATTCATACCTTTTTATTGTCAGTTTCCGTTTCAGCGCTGGATGACCTCATAGGTCCCAGCGGTTGGTGCATAGCCTAAATTCTATATTCTGTTCTATTCTATAGGCCTATGTTCTTCAAAACCCACATCTGCTTCATGAAAACTCACAAGGTTTCAAGTCGATGCTTCATTTGTCAATTTTCGTCTTAATGTATCAACGATTACGATAGCAAAATGTGTCGACAGATACGATAGCAAATTGTTTTGATATCAAAGGATTTTATGACGATCTTGCGTCGTTATTGGATTAAATATCTTGGCGCAGTTTGGAGCTTGTCGGCCTAAACACCTCGTACGTTTCCTTGTCGTTAATTCCTCTTCTTCTCTTTCCGCCAGGAATCGTGAAAACCTCAACAGTCGAAAAATGGTTTCTTCCTGTGTCCATAATGACAATAATCTAATCTTGAATGTCGAACCATCAATGATAAATTCATTCATTCGTCTTTCAATATTTTAAGCTAGTTAAATGTATTGTATGTATCTCCCCCGTTTTCTTTTTAAAGTGTTGCCAGATAGCATTGCGATAAGATTTGGTCAATATCACCTCATTCCAACAATATTAACAATAATTGATTTTGGCAAGACGATATACTTCAATCTGCAGGTTCTGTGAACGGTCGAACGTGTCCCTAATCTCGTAAAATCAGAGAGCAATTAAGTACTCACATTTTAATTAAACGTCACTCCAACAGCGATATAAATTCTGCAACACGCAAATCTGGCTACGATTCCCAAACCTACCTCACCTTAACCTCCGACGGTATCCAGACGCCTGGCTCGTCTTGGTCTCTTCAAGGAGGGTTTGGAGAAACGTCAGAAGGCTCTTCCAGCCTTGCTTCCAGGCTTGCGTTGGTTCTTAGGGTGACGGATATTGCAAGGAAGAATCTTCCGTCACAACATTTCGGTGACTTCTGCGACTTGATGGGAACCAGAGGTATAGAAGGAGCGTTTGTTGCCTTCCATTCCCCGATCTCGCGTCGCGTTCCAGACTTCCGCTTTCGAAAGACTGGAAATACTGAGTTTTAATGGCACATGGAGACATGAAGACAAAAGAATTATTAGTTATAAGAAGACTCTCTCTCTCTCTCTCTCTCTCTCTGGGTCTAGCATTCTTTCGTCGTCCGTATTTCCAAAACCGGTCGCCAAAGGTTTGGGCTTATTTCACCCTCGTCTGTCCCTTCTCCGTATGAATACATATGAATTTATTAATACATGAGTGAATGGTGGACAATACTATTAATTGCCCTTAATTCAGAACGTTAGATATCACGACAAGAATTGTTAACGAATGGCAAATATCTCTCCCCCCAAAAAAAGAAAACCTTTAAAGTAATAATAATAATGATAATGATATAATAATAATAATAATAATAATCATTCATTTACATGACTTGCACCATTTAACCTCTCTTCGTCGTTTTTCTTCATTACTGGAAAAAGTAAATTCATATACGTGTATATATATATATATATTATATATATATATATATATAATAATAAATTTACTTTTTCCAGTAATGAAAAAAAAAACGTCGAAGAGAGGTTAAGTGGGTCAAGTCTCGTAAATGAATAATAATATATTATTATTATTATTATTATTGCTTCAGAGGTATTTTTGCCGGAGGGTGGGGGAGATATTTCCTATTCGTTAACAATTCTCTCATATATATATATATATTATATAATATATATATATATATATATATAACTCTTCCATCATCTGCCAGAAACATCAAATACCGACCGCTCTAAAAGGTTCTCTTCACCCGTACCTCGTTAGCAAGAGTACGTAACACGTAAGGTACCTGTATTATAACATTCAAACTGTTGCAACTAACCCTGCTTCATAACACTATTAAGGCCAATAACGGAGTACATTGAATGGAGGGATGGATTGCAATTATGCAACTTGTTTACTAAATTCGTCTATGGACTGATATAGTGTTTTTGTAGATTCATGATATAGATATTGGCTGAAGCGATCGGATGGGACTATAAGTCTATGTAGTACCACTGATGTAGTGGTGTCAGTGTGTTTATAGATTCATGAGATATAAGTATGGGTTAAAGCAATAGAATGGAATTCATCTATGTACTGGTATAGTGTTTTTATAGATTCATGATATAGATATTAGTTGAAGCGATCAGATGCGACTCTATAAGTCTATGTAGTACTACTGATGTAGTGGTATCAGTGTGTTTATAGATTCACGATGTATAGGTATGGGTTAAAGCAATAGAATAGAAACTCAGATATCAGCTGGAAAACTCACTTAAAGCATCAATTTATGTAAAGGGGAAAATTATTAGATACTACGAAGTTCGGAAAACGTTCAGGATGGGAGGTTGGTCGTTTGTTGTGCTTTCCTGAATACTACTCTCTCTCCTCTATTCAATTTCGTCTTAATATGGGATGTGTCGTCCCCATATGGAAATGAAACTGTGATGAGGTGGGTTAGTGAAATGCATGCATACGTATATAGATATAAATATAACGACGGGGCTGGTAATGACGATTTTGTCACAAATACGCGTGACTATAATAGCTAAAGACATTGCACATATATGGATATTTATTTGCACCTTGCATGGCATTAGGTACAAAGATTTCTCTTGCAAAACCACAGCTCATGCTATTGTATTTGCCCTATACTAAACAACGTTACCAATGAAACTATCATCTCTACAAAAACTGAAGGTATGCATTTATAAAAAAATAAACGTATAATACTCCCAAAACATGCAATAAATTCTCTCTCTCTCTCTCTCTCTCTCTCTCTCTCTCTCTCTCTCTCTCTCTCTCTCTCTCTCTCTCCGCATAAAGGAAGCGTTGTCAAAACAGTGTTCGAACTAAAGAATTATCTGCTACTGGAGAAACTTGTCTGGACACGAAATTCACATTCATTACAAAATGTTAATACTGAATGATTAATTGAAAGAACTGCATGCAATCTTGCTACGTAGTCTTCCAGATAGCAAATTTGGATTGACGATTCTCTTTACCCAAACAAATGAAGGCGGAGCTATGAATACATCACGGGAAAAAAAGAAAAGAAAATTACATATATAATTGAAGTAATGAGCAAGGTCACAACAACTGATTCTAACTTACTCATCTCCTTACTTGCCGCAATTTCAAAATACAGTTTCTCTCTCGACACTCTGCCAAAATCATCGGCCGTTGTCTTATTTCGCGCTCGTTTTGGGAGCGTGGATGGATTACAGCTCTGGCGATAAAATTACAGATTACTCGAAGAATGAAAGGTCAACCGACAGAAATTTTGTGCTGATCCATTTCACGAAAAAAAAAAAAAAAAAAAAAAAAAAAAGTTCCCAAACTTCTTTCTTTTCTTTGCAGAATCCCTGACGACCAGCAGATCCACAGCTTTATGCGTAAAAATGAATCTCTAATTTTGGCTAACCAAACCCACGAAACATTCTTTTTTTCCAGCTTTTTTTTTGTTTCCAAGTCAAATCTTTTGTCTTTTTTTATTTTCTTGAGCGTAACTGTGGCGTTAACGCGAATGCCCTTAAAGCTTGTGTTCTCTGGACAGAAGTTTGGTGGCAGGCTGTCAGCCATTGGCATTTAGACATTAAACTCTACATGCTGTACAGGCAAAGAGGGATCTGTCCCCCCCCTCTCTCTCTCTCTCTCTCTCTCTCTCTCTCTCTCTCTCTCTCTCTCTCTCTGTGACGCTTCTTTCTTTCGCTTCTCGTGCTACCGCCTGTGTGTCCTCTGAGAGAGAGAAGAGGAAGAGAGCGGGGGAGGGGTAGGGGAGTGGGCGGCCGTAACTGGGGAGAGGAGAAGGGGGAATGTTTTATAAGGTTTCTTGACATTTAAGTAAATCCAAGTTTCTTTTCATGCAAGGATTTTTTCATTACTCATCGCGGTCCATTATTCAAAACGAAGAGATATCTTATGGAATGCATTAGACTTTCAAATTCTCTGGAGGCTTTCATTTTTTCTTATGATACTGTGGAAAATTTTAACGTCGGAGTTCTTCCCGTTCCTCACTGGTGAACTATTTTTGAGTCATTCCCCATGATACTGTGGAAAATTTTAACGTCGGAGTTCTTCCCGTTCCTTACTGGTGAACTATTTTTGAGCAATTCCCATGAATACTTGAATACACGACGCATTCTTGATCGCAGTTATTTGCAAATACAGTTTATGCGTAGAAAATACTAAGGGGAAAATAAAGGAACATTCACTTCAGAACCAAACAAAACAGTATAAATGAGTCAGGATATCAACAGAGTCTAGTACATTAGCCTAAAACTCTTCCACGAGTACATAACATCTCAGACCTCTGTGCACATCCGTCGATAACCAGCGGACAAAATTAAAACGGCAGTGTGAATGAAAATGTATAATCTAGAAATGAATTAAAAGTGTGGCCTTTGCAGTTTTAAATTTTAAAATAAAAAGTAACATATCGTCAGGTAGAGTAAAAGTTATATCAATAATACAATAAAATAAAAGTTTGGACATTCGTTACATCCTCCCCAGTCTCCGCCCAGGTGTTGACATTATCCCCAAGCGCTTTGTTTATATCCGTTGCCATGGTTACTGAAGACTTATCCGAATGCTCCAGTTGGAATGAGCCTCGAGTTACGATAAACACTCATTTAATAAAAGCGCGGTAGAGACATATAACTATCAACAGACATTCCTATCAAGATGTATTCCATGAAGTCAAAATAGATTGAATTCAAGTGAAAATGAGAGATTAGGCTGCTGTCCAAACTGATGCTAATAATTCGAAAATGCAATTCGAACACTGCTTAAGTCGAGAAAGGTTTGAAAGGGCAGGAGAATAAGACTGATATACCTTGTTCTTTTTCCATTTATCGATAGTCAGTTTGTAGAATGTTATCAGATCACAGGATTATATTTATCAGTAGAAGGCCAGCATGACGCACCAAAATGGAACGCAGCATACACACATTTTGGCTCATCTGAGATGGCCACAAAAAATAAGAGGAAGTCTCACTAAAAAAATAAAAATAATAAAAAATCTAGAAGCTTCAATCTGCCGTGAATTAAAGAAATGTTTTACACTGAAAGTACTTTTCCACTGACAAGTTATACATTTTAGTAAAGTGACTGTCTCGTCATTTTCACTTTTTTATTTTTGTTGTTTTGCTTCTTTTCTGAAGACGTAAGAATAAAGTAAAATTATTCTGTTTCAAAATGAAAAGAAACCCAGTGTATCCACCAAGAACATAACTAAACAGACAATATCAAGGAAAACTATCACTGCCTCATACCGTCACTCATTAAGATGCGAATAAGTCTTCAAATAAATACACATTGATGGATAATTCGAGGCAAAAGGACTCTCATTAACGGAAATGCGAAATAAATAAATCAGCTCACTTAAGAATAAAAGTAAGATCTCTGAGATCCATAATTGAGGAAAATCATTAAACAAAGAAACTCTCTTGGAATAGTCAGTGCTTCTCAATTTGAGAGAGAGAGAGTTTCAAGGATTAGGATGTCTCAAAGTCTTGTTAGTCCATCCTAAGAGGAGACATCGTATGCTCACTTAACTCTATGAGTTGGTTTTCCTGTGCATTCACAGTGTCCTAATAATTTTGTCTAGCTTCCTTTTAAACTCGGTTTGTCGAAGGCACAGACCACGGGAAAAGGGAGGTGGTTTACGGGTGCACCGGGATGAAGGGAAGTATTGGTAAGGTTAGCGACAGTTAACGAAAATGTACAAAAAACAAAGCACTTTCAAGTTACCACAAAGTGAATGTTCCCGATCTTAGCATGCTGACGGCATTGCCTTACACAGACTGTAACCATATATATTCATTACGTGCATTACTTTTAGTATTCACCTTTATTTTGATCAGATGACGCATTACCGGTTCAATTTTATTTTCGTTTATATAGGATAATCCAGTGGTAGAACACTGGACTCATATTTGCAAAGGGTGAGGCTTGATCCTGGTCTGCCTACATCTGTCGACCTAGCTTTGAACAGGTGACTGCATCTTATTATCGCCCTTTTATCTCTCTTCTAACTGGCTTCCTTTTCACAATGGGGATAAGTTTCTTGATAAACAATAACAAAAACTGTTATCTTAAATTTTTTTAGGAATATCGCAAAAAATTCTTGAATAACAGACTTTAACCGAAAGATACTACGCCTACAGTGCCTAAACTTGAACGTCATGCTTCTGTGCCTCTTATAAAAAAAATAGCATTTACACAGGCATTTAAGAAACACTTGCATTTTCTTAGTCCTATGCTGGTTCTTATGAATCCCAGCAAAATTGGATCACGTCTTAAATTCAAAAGCAATGTGCCCAAACATATAGGTTTATAAGAAGACTTACGCAAGATGCAATCTCTTGACTTGTTTCGGTTCCAACACAAGAATGCTAAAAGTGCGAATTACCTCTGATCGTCGAATGGAGTCAGTCATGAATACAGTTTGTATTTTGTGTAAGAAAAAATGCTCCAACATAAAGAAACGTACTAAAATGTGTAAAACTTGCATTTCGTACGATAACTTTGAAAGCATCGAGCTAGGCGCCGATGATGCCTGTCTCCATGGTCGTAAGTGCTTAGTTAGCTACCTATCAATTGTTTCTATCAAATAAATAATGACTTTTTCTGCCCTTCTGTTTTTGTAGCGTAAAACGCTTCTTATTCTACGAGTGCAGTTCTTGGTCACTCTTTATCCATACTTTGGGGCATTAGGTTGGTTTTATCCCTCCTATTAGGTTTAAGTTTTTAGTTATATAGTTGATGTCTATTAGGTTTAAGTTTTTAGTTATATAGTTGATGTCTATTAGGTTTAAGTTTTTAGTTATATAGTTGATGTAATTTCTTGCCATGTTTTTTAGTAATTTTCCTTCATAACTGGGTCTAGTGGTAGAGGCAGATAGGATTAAACCATGACCCTTGAAAATGTGAGCGTAGAGCTATACCGTGTTGTATCTTTACTCGTTTATTTCTTTCCCACATCACCATTCACATTCTAACGCTAACTGGGCAAATCACTGACCATTAGACAAATTTCAGTTGATAATTGCCTGACAGAAAACAATGTTATGATGGATATTCTGAATCTCCGTGAGGAAAGCATTAAGAATTTAAGACAGGAAGAGGTCTGTGTGAGGAATGTTAAGAGGGAGAGTAACTATCATATCCTTTCAGTATGCTTTGTTCCCTTACTGTCGTGTAGCTAACTAGGTATAACTTTAGTTTAAATTACACCAAATGGTAACGAGTTGACCTATTCTCCAATCACTGAACTGTGTCATAGCCAATATATTAACAAACGAGATTTCATCTTATATCTAATCTTTATTAAGCCTGCAATAATAGAAACGTAATTGAGTCAAGTGATTCGAAGTAGTTACTTGAATACCCAGTTCAAACGGTGATTTGACATAACCCCTTGTTACTCGTGTCGTGATTCGTAGTCAGAGCCTTCAGTGACCCACGAGCCTCTGCCTCAGTCAGGGTCAGTCTGTGTCAAAGGTTTCACTCGAATACTGTAAGGCAAGAGAAATATTATTTAGTGCCTAGCAGACCTAGGGATTGCTTGTGTAACGAACTTCTTCGAAGTCAATTTGTCTTCATCTCAATGCATGGATAGATAACTGGGGAGTATCAGATAACCCTATCAGTCCTTTAGAAACTATTTTCCTATTGTCCAAGACCTCCTCCTAACGAGTCGTCTAAATTTATAATAATTATTTCGTTAAATACTTAAAATTCCTTCAACTTTATTCCAGTACTTCCCTTCTCGTCCTATGGACGTTTTACTTATTCATTTGGGTGTCGATATATATATATTTGGGGGGAGGGGGGTTCTGATTGCTCTAAACGTTTGGTCCGGTTTTTACCTGGTAGATTTATTCATATTGCTCTATTGTTACAGCGTGATTTATCAATAAAGTGTTTTATTTGACATATTGGTAGATCTAGGGTACTTATCCGCGGCGGCCTAGACTATGGCAGTTGCGGTTTTTCTATGCAGTTTTACTTACTGAACAAGAATTTTAAGTAATATTTATTCGGACGACTGTAATTAACCCCCCAGGGGCCAGTACTAAACACGGCGAAACTACGTTGGACGCCCCAATCTCTAGTGGATGTCGTATCCGAGGTTACGTTGCCGAACCCAAGGATCTGCAGCCGTGTGCTTAGCACTTACTCTCATACACACGCACACACTCACACTCCCCCCACACCCCCAACC
This sequence comes from Macrobrachium nipponense, assembly GCF_015104395.2. Taxonomy (NCBI): domain Eukaryota; kingdom Metazoa; phylum Arthropoda; class Malacostraca; order Decapoda; family Palaemonidae; genus Macrobrachium; species Macrobrachium nipponense. The sequence goes on along the minus strand of NC_087205.1, from coordinate 101,803,378 downwards.
CCGGCCCTCGGCTCCCTACGTCTCTTGAGCTGACACCACACGGTTTTCAAACCCCATGGGCGACAGAAAACCTGTAACCGCTATTCAGAATACAGGCCACATTAAAATTACCCATTCTCTCTTACGGCTGCCCTTTGAGTAAGGGCACATGTAGCGTAACGTCAGCTTATTAAGTAAAAACAACCGATAATTTGTTATTAACAGCACCTCGCATAGTTGTTTTTCACGTGTGACCTCTTGAGTGCCCTTTGTAGACCGCCAAGGTAGTCTCACCTGACTTTGCTACATCTCGCACAGAGAACCCAACCACCAACAGCATGACAGAGAGGACCCCACAGAGGTCGTTAGGTCTACTTCATCGCCAGGTGCGTTGGACCAACTGGAAATCATGATTTAACCCTGGGGCCTCCTAATTATGTACACCAAAAGAAGGAATTCGTGCGTCTCCCACCGAAATGGCAATTGGTGGACCGATCTGCGTGATTGGAGAATTTGTCAATACCAGCGCCATCAACCAACAAAAACAAGACCCATAAAAACTGAAGATTCATCAGAAAACACCGCCAATAGAAACAAAGATAGATAGATGGAGATAACGGAAAAATCGTATATACTGAGTTATTTGTGCATTACTTTATTTCATTGCAACTTAGTACTCTATCAACATCCCGAAAAGTATTTGAGAGTAGGTACCTACGCTACCTTGGTACGCGGTACAGCACATGGGTACAGTCGTACTATTTGCGCACGCGAAGCCACTGCCCATTTTCCATTTACGATGTCACCACCGCACATTCTTCAAACCTCACGGGCGACAGATCAGTGGGTTCTGCCTGTAACTATATGATTTGGCCCACTGGCTGTATTAAAACGAATCGGAGCTCGCTAATGAATTCATTTGTTTACTACCCGTACCTTGCATATGGATTCCTTCATCTGTGATAAATGAGACGCTAATCGATGCAAGCACTTCAAAAAGCATGGGCATTAGCAATTACAAGTTGAATTTAAACATTTGAAAAAGATATCTGATGAATATGACGAATTGCCAATTCTAGTAATAAACCTCACCCAGTGAATGCAGAACCAGAGTAACTTTCTTTTTCAATCCCATCGTCGTATTCCGAGAACCAAAGATTCTAAGGACATTTATGATTATTAATAATTATGAACATCTTTTTTTTCACTTCATTGTTTTCTGCCCTACACAAAGCCCATCCACTCAGTCAATATATATTATACTCAGCTCTGTCTTATCAGATAAACTTCTTAATCATATCCGTAGTCATATTCTAAACCTTTATCTACTAATTAAAACTTCAGTGAGTCGTCATTACTGTGGCAACCTGATATACCTACAGTGATTCTCCGCTTTCTTTGTTACATTCATATTGCTCTTCCATCTACTCCGTAGTCGGTAGATGTTTAACGATGCTGCTCCTTAACATTTCTGTTCTCTGGAAGTATAAAGATTCTTCTTTGTAAACTACATTTCCAACTGACAAATGGCCTTGTATGCTCATTTCTACTGCTATCTCCTAACCGATTTACACCAGGAAATCCATACTGCCAACTATAAACATATTACTTCATCACCTTCTCTTTTGAATGACCTAGCTGCCTAGCATGACCACCAACTCTCTTGTCACTGGCTCCAAGCAGCCCTCTTTCTTCACTGTGTCACTCTGGCCTCAACACTCTCCTGCAGGAATTCCCAGCCATACTATTTAGACTAGAACTCAAGCAGACTCCATGGATTCCCAGTAAAGCTATAAGACTACCTACGATTGCGGAGCTCAAGCGTTACTCAAAATTCCTCCGGCTTCCCCAGAAAAACTGTCCCCTGCAAAGAAAGTCTTCTATTAAAAGTAACGCAAGGGCCTTAGCCAGAAGACCTCCAACCCATGGGCCTCCTAACCCACTAAATTGAAGAAAACAGATGAATGCTGGCACTCATGTGGAGGGTATGGAACTATGGGTTACTTACCCCACAAACATAGCTCAACCTACTTTACAATATGGCAGATATCACTTCCATCCTCCAAGTCCCTGTGTACCAATACAATGTCCCAAAAACAGCACTCATTAAGCCCTTTAATTGCAACCTACACCTTCAGTCTCCATAACTGAGAGACTACATTCCAGAGGCTGACGGACACCATCTCTTAGTGACCTCCCTTCTGTGCCTAAGCGCATCAGTGGCGTGATCGGTATGGTCTTGACTTTCCACCTCGGTGGCCACGAGATTCTCGGGCATTCCATCGAGGTGTGAGAGATGTGTGTTTCTGGTGATAGAAGTTCACTCTCGACGGGATTCGGAAGTCATGTAAAGCCGTTGGCCCAGTTGCTGAATAACCACTGGTTCCATGCAACGTAAAAACACCATACAAATAAACCAACCTTCTGTGCCTGCAGTGTCAACATAATCTCTATGATCCAGAGCATCAGTAGCATGTCAGAGCCGCCCTCGCTGTATTTCATCATAAAGGTTTGGTGTTCCATCCCAGTAAATGTTTTTATCACGGCCTCTACAGTCAGATTCCTAGGTAAACACAAATTCCTGCTAATCATTGCACGAATCATGCCCTTTAGCCCCTCCTCACACAGCCCTTAACAGAAATGCAAGGACCCTTAGTTGAGGCCCTGCCCAATGAGATGCTTTCAAAGCAAAGGATGCCATGGCAACCACTACTACTTTGGCATTCCCCAATCCACAGGCCAAACTCACATAAAGCATAGATGCCGACTACAAACTGTTAATGAGAAGACCCAACCCCTCTGTTTCTTCAGTATAGTAGATTAAACCCAACTAAGATACTACTTTGACAGGGGACTTCTTGCTGTGCATCTTAGCACCCTATCACAGGCACACCTTTCCCTATCCTTACCAACCACTTGCAATCGTCTTTACCAAAACCAAGATGCCTATTCAAATAGCTCGCAGCCCTTGGTAAATTCAGGTGCACCATACACCATACTTGCTGAAAAAAACAGTAGCAGACACACTGTCCCGGATAGAAATCAGAGACCAATTTAGTTAAAGATATGACGAGCTTAGTGTTGCCTAACACAGACGCCAAAACGGAGCCAATTACACCTCCATAAAAAATATGGTAGGAAGACATCCTTCAAGTAACACAGGTTATGCTATCCTCTATGTGACACAACCACTGGTTGTCCTTTCCCCCCATGGGCCAGCAGCTGCTCTTTATAAGAAGGCATTCAACCTCCACAGACTCCTCCATCCCTCTGGGAGAATAACCAAATTAGTAAAAAAAATTCATTGGCACTGAGCCAAAAGGGATGTTAAACATGGCCCAAAAAATCCAGGTAAAAAAAGAAAAAAAAAAGTTGAGAAAGTCATTAATATTTCGTAGATATTGACCCCCAAGGGTTAAACTGGTATGTAACCACCTTTGCAGCATGTTTAGACAAGCCCGTTGGGGATTACCTTAATACCACAAACAAAAAACTATATTAATGTGATTTTTTTTCTGTGACTTTTTCCTAGCCAAAATTGAGCCATCTTTTCTGACTTTTATTCCTGTAACTCTATTACCATCCACCGGCCAAACAATGCCTCAAATACCAGCAAACAAAATAACTCGAAACAGATCTGGCATTAGTGAATTTCCATAACCCAGAGAGTCAGTTCAGCAACCTCACATGACATAATAGTCCCCTAACCCCGCTTAACACCTTCAGATAAATCATCATGGATGTAGAAAGATTCTCATAATAGCAATACCATTGTCAGAGGTAACCTCACACACCTTCATCAAGGCACTCAATGGCTAGGTCAGTCACTTTGGCATACCTGAAAATATAACCTCCAATCAAGGTCTAGGCTTCATTTCTGAGTATTTACTGCCCTGGTCAAATTAATGGGATCAGAATTCTCCACACCTACTTGGGCATGAAGCAGCAATGCACCGACAAGCCTCCACATACACCGTTTTGTGTTCCTACATAATGAGGCCTACAAGCCTCCATTAAAGGCCTCTTACTGGGCCCCTACATCATCATCAAACGTAAGAAAAAGAAGCATCAAAGCCCCAACTTCATAGACAAGAGGACTGGGGCTCCGTTAACAGGCCAAAGCCTGCATAACTGAAGTTGATGAAGGCCCCCAATTAAGCCATCCAAGTCTGTACATAAAGTCCAGTCTACACAAAAACTCAATCAATGACAAATAATTTCATAAATAGCAACCTACTATGTACCTTATCAGTATCCAGAAAGACATCTATGTACCTGGTAGGGATGTGGAATGATTGCCTAATTAAAATTATTTACCTGCGAATGCATTGTCATATTTTGACAATATTCTTTTCTATACTAACCAAGTGCCTTTATCAGTACCTTTAAAGATACCAACCTAGTAAGCAAGTGGAACAATCACATATTCTCTCACAAATAAATTAATTTTTAAAATAATATATTCAAACTGTATAGTATATCATGTATGATTTAACCATAGCAACATATAAGCATCTATTCTAACTTGTGTAGTATTTTTAAATTATTTGTGAGAGAATATGAGTAGCATACTGATTGTATGTCTCATATGGGATCACCTCATAAGACATCTCTGTTGGAGATGCACATTTCCTGGGCAGCTCAAGGACTTCTCTCTGTCTACAGTGTAATTACTTTGACAATGCACAAGTTGACAGTAGGATATTTAGAATGTATCTCTGCTGAGTATTTTGCCATAGGTCATCCCCTTTGGTTACCCTCTTATCTCTTCTGTCTACTTGGAAAAACCTATGTTAGACCTCTTCTCTTTGACAGAAGATAGAGGTCTTCTATTCATGGTCCCAGAATTGTTAGTTGGAGAAGACGGCTCTGTTCTGCAGCCAGCCAGCTCCACTCGTTGACAGTCGAGATGCACCAGTGGGCAATCAACATCTTGGTTGAGCTCATGGCTAGGTACATTCCA
>NC_087205.1:101710444-101797936 GCF_015104395.2 Macrobrachium nipponense | reverse complement strand
GTGATGTCGTGCAACATTTTTTTCAATTATTAGAATAGTAATAATAGTCGTAGTACTAGTAGTAGTAGTAGTAGTAGTAGTAGTAGTAGTAGTAGTAGTAGTAGTAGTAGTAGTGGATGAGGGTCACAGCTGGTAGCGATGTTTGGAGCTAACAGACTGCAATCTGATCGAGTTAAGTCCCCTTCACATTGCAGCTTCTATTAAAGGATGGGGGCCCTAGTAGTAGTAGTAAAAAAAAATTATTATGATAATAATTATTATTGTGTATTATTGATGGTTAAACATCATAGTGATTCAAGGTTATCATCGTCAACATCATTATTAAACAATCATAATATTATTATTTCTATCATTATTATTATTATCATTATTATTATTATCATTATTATTATGACAATAGTATTACTATTCTATTATAGTATTTTCTTGTGATTGATTATAAGTATCGATGTATTGATGATGTGAAGGTTATCATCATCAGTGTCATTATTAGTACTAATATTATTGTACTATCATCATTATTATTATTACTATTATTATCCATCATTATTATTATTATTATTATTATTATTATTATTATTCCCACTGTTATTATTATTACTATTATTATTATCATTATTTCATTTAGCAATACTCGGTTTCTTATCACAAAAATGTATCGTCTTTTCAGCACACTATAATTACTTATCAATATATTATTAATAGTATTATTATCATTATTATTACCAGTATTATTACTATTACTCTTATTATTAATATCATCATCATTATTACAAAACAATGATAACACTTTATTATCGTTTAACACATTCAATTATGGTTTAAGTGCTTGTTATGACTCAAATATTAAAAAAAAATGTGAGTTTGGCAGACATTTTGAATGCTAGCGCGCAAGCGCACCCAACAATTTTTTTCAAATTTTCACAAAAAACTTATAAAGAGTATAGCTTTCATATGAAACTAAGTTTAAATCGATATCTTTCTTAGAAGCAGAGTAATGAATGATAAACTTTGAGGCCAATTTACTCATTTTTTAAAAAGTGGCATATATGACTCTCTGGTTCGAGGCACTCTATATTTATATATATATATATATATATATATATATATATATATATATATATATATATATATATATATATATATATTATATATATATATATATATATATATATATATATATATATATATATATATGCATAATCATCTGTTTTTTCACAGAATTGGCAGAGATTAGTGAGGTTGAAAAGGACTCCACTGTCATATTAGAATCGTCACTGGACAGCAGCGGTGTAGAGATAATTGAGGAAGCTAAGAGTGAGTTGTAGATATGGTCTTATGTAAATATACTATGCTTGTTTGCTTCTATGTCTCACAGCTTTGATGTAAACTTTATAGTCGTAGTTTTTAGTTTATGGTGTTTTGCTTACTTGTGAATGCATGAAAAGGGGGATGGACATGATGGTGGTAAGAATATTTGACAATGACGATGAAGATAAGTGATGTGAATCGATGATAGCTAATACCCTACATGGACTGCTTGATTTGGAGTACAATCCACTCATCTCGAATATTGTACTGTTATGCTTGTCAGGAAGTTTGCATTTTAATGAAAAATATTTATAAATACAGTAACATTGCAGACTTCTGTACTTAACATCTGTCATATGATTATTTTTCTCCTATGCTACCTCAAAGATGTCATGAGAGTATTCAAGTGCAGGCTGTAGTATGTGTACGTAGGGTATTTGCTACTCAACAAACTTGGCTACTTATCAGAAAAGACAGACTCCCAAAGCATGTGTTAGATTGAGGTGAAACTATACTAATGTGGGTTAGAATAATGCTGTAAACTCTGCTTAGCATTGGGGGATTTCTTTTAAAAGCAAAATGTGCCTTTCATTTTCCTGTATTTTCATTAGTTTCTTCGAATGCTTATTTGAAGTATACAGCATACAGAATGGCAGCTCTGGTAACTTATTCATGCCAGTATTATGAGTGATATGAATGCATGCAAATTATTCGTGTCAGTATTATGAGTGATATGAATGCATGCAAAAATACAGTACAGTACAAATTTGCTTTTATTTATATCAAAATCCCTGCTTATGAGAAAGAAGCAATGATGAATAGCATGTGAAATTAGTAAAGAATTTAATTAAGCATTTTTCGAAGGCCCCCAGTCTCACTTACCAAATGCTCTTTATTCCGTGACTAGTTCATTTTAAGCTAAGTTTTTCACTGATTATGTACTCCTCATTTTTCTCATTTTTGGTATTTTTTTTACCTTAGTATTTCAATATTGTCTACCATGTTATACCACTTTTGTCACTGTAATCATCAAAGTGATGTATGTAGGGTGAATTTAGATGGTGGCAAAACATTTCTGTTTGTTGCTACATGTTTATCAAATTAGCTGTTGGTTTACAGTTTAAATACAAATTAACTGTTGGCTACCATATTTAGTTTTCCCCTTCATTGATGGTATATAAATTCACATTGGGGGTTCTTCATATGCATAAGCACTTGCATAGTATATTTGAATTCTGATTAGATTGTGTTAGTGGTATTGCAATTATTTTTAGGCAGTCAGCCTTTGTTGAAATTCAGGTTGCCCTCAGCTTCTATAAAAAGTAGGATGGGGATTGGGCAGGGGGTTAAAAGCAGGATTCGACAAATGGTGCGGCTCTCAAGACACTTTTACAGGCGTTCTGATCAAAACCCTCATGCTTGAGCCACACCTCCAGGTTTAGAGGTACTGCTGATTTAGAGAATTAGACAAGCTGAGAAGGGGACCTGCTCTTAGAGGTATAGGGTCACCAATTGGTGACTTAGCACTTCAAGTTTTGAAACAGCCACTCAATATTTGTGTCTCCACAGGGGGTGCATCTTTAAGCATATCAAAGTGAAAGAGGACTTTTGAAAACAGTAAATACTGCATTTTGCATTGGTTTAGCTGAATTGCAAGAAAGGGTTTTTGTTTAAATCTTGTGTTCAAAATTCTTATTTTGTACATGCAACTTCCCCGGCAGATATATACTTAGCTTATGTCTCTGACGTCCGACAGAAATTCGAATTTCGCGGCACACGCTGCAGGTAGGTCAGGTGATCTACCCCCCTGCCGCTGGGTGGCAGGAATAGGAACCATTCCCGTTCTAGAACCAGATTTTCTCTGTCGCGGTAGTGTCAACATATGTTGTTGCTCACCTCCTGACTTGATTTTCGTTTTCATCGCCATCGATCTTCTGGGCTGTCTTTTGCTTTAGGGAAGTACTGGGTCTTTGGTTCGGCATACGCTTTATTAACTTTTTAATGAATTTGGGCTTCGAAAATTTCGAAGATATATGACGTGTAACTACCGAAATTTTCGGTTAGAACTCACATAGTTTGCAAGAAAGGGAAATATTAATATTTATTCATTAATACGTGTAATAAGTGTTAGAATTGATTGAGGAAATATACTGAACTTCCTACTTTATGGGAGTCAGTAAAGCATGTAACTAGATATGTTTCTTTTAAAAGTTTTTTGAAACTCGTACTAACGAGCAATTAGAGTATTAACAGTACTAGTAGTGTTGCATCCTCATCACCTTCTTACTTCGCAGAAACTTCAAATTCATGATTGCAATTTGAAGACAAGGATTGTGGCTCAAAATGCGAGCTATTGAAAGGTAAGAAGTGATTACTAGTGTTCCTTCCCCATTGCAGTGGAGGGTGCGTCTGATCGGCTCTGTCTCGCTCCCAAGGCCTAGACCTCTTTCAAGCTCCCAAGCCCAGGGGAGAAGGAATGTCGAAAGCCGTAAGGAGGTTTCAGAGAATCTCCCCACCGGTCAGGCGTCCCCTCGGCAGGTTCTGTAGAGCGTCCCAGAACTGCCAAGGATAACCATTGAAAAGGCATCCTTAAAAAAGTGCGTCTCTTCATCTTACATCCGAAAAAGACGAAGAATGTATATGTTTTGATGATCTAGCGCGTTCTCTGAAAAACTAAGAGAACGACTGAGCAAGAAGACCAGCCAGGAACTTAGGAAGCCGCCGGTTCCAGCAAGCTAGCGTGAGCCACGTTCCAACAGCCAGCAGCGAGCCGCGTTCCAGAAAACAGACTAGCGCGAGCCGCGTTCCTAACAACCAAACGCGAGCCGCGTTCTAGCAACTGAGCGCGAGCCGCGTTCTAGAAAATTTTTTCTTGGCGCAAGGCGCCTTCAAAGAGACGAAGCGCCAGCCTGGCGCAAATTGCGCCAGAAAAACAGACGGCTAGAGCAAGGAGCCTTATAGTACAGTGGCAATCAGAACGATCCTTCCATTGAAACGTTTCCGGGCCAAGAGGCCTCTTTCTAAAAGAGGTCTTTGTAGGGCGCTCGGAACTATCAGGGCGCACGGGACCTTCCACGCAAGCGAACGTTCCAGGAGCGAGTCTCCTTTCTAGCGTGCGGAACATTCCAGGCGCGTGGAACTATCCAGGCGCTAGGCGCAAGGAGCCAGGCGCCAGAATATTCCAAATCTTCTTATGAGAGAGAGGTCAGTCGCGAGGCTCCTCTTTTTGAGTTTTTAAACTTGAGCAACTTTCCTGGCAAAGGTGCAAGATGTCGCACAGGCGGCCGTCGCGTTTTTCAGAAGGATTCTGATACTAAGAGAAGCCATTTTTTCATTATTCAGAAGACTTCCTGTGGTTTGGCAGTTCCTCTCAATGCGGACTCTCTCCTTCAGTTCATGCTCTTCCCTCGTTATGAAGAGGCAAGAGCTTTGGGAGTTTTTCTTATAAGAATAAATCATCGACGTTTGGGTATGATGGCGGATAGGAAATATCTACTTCCTTTCCGTAAACCCTACAGATGACAGGAATTCTGTCTCTTCCGCGATTTATGAGGAAATCACGAAGATTTTAAAGAGTTCCTGGATTAACTTCCTTCTTAAGGAGATATATATACTCTTTCTATCATTCTATTAACGAAAAGAACGAAGACAGTAAAAATTTTTTTCCTTTCCGTTCTCTATCTGCCTCGGCAGGGAAGAAGGTAGTAGAGTATCTGCTGTATGAGAATACGATACGGCAAATCACACATACCGTAGTTACTTCTTTGCAGAGCAACTCAATTACCAGTATCCTTCCAGGAATTTCCTAGGAAGGACTACGCTTAAAGGGATTGTTAAGACAACACCTACTTAGCTTCTAGATTTATCGAAGTCTTGTTTCGCTTAAATATGTATGAATAAGAACTTCCTGAAGTTCGATTATAATTTTATAAGATTCCTTTATTTAATGGAGTAGCTGGCAACTCTGGAAGAGTAAGGCCAGACGGCTAACGGAGACTGCTATGATCGCGCCTTAGAGTTAGAGACCAACGCAGTAACATGTAGGTGTCGGTCATGAGTGGTTGGTTACATGTCTCTCTCCTGCGGGATGGAATAACTAACCGTGTCTCTCCCCTACAATCGCGGTTTTAGCCTCGGATTGAGGGGATAGTTAAGCAAACATAAATAAAATATTGTCTGCCTTTTGCTAAGAAGCTTTCAATAAGAAAGATATTACAACATTTCAATGCTGTTTACCGTAGGTAACATTATTAAAGGATTCTAACGCAGCGGAACTCTATATTATATGATGCTCTCATGCTTACGAAAGCATGGCTTATTAGAGTACATGCTTAGTGAGAAGATGAATGTAGTAGAAGAGAATTCACTTTAAGACTACGGTATGGTCAAGTCTTATGCACATACCGAGGTTAACTACAGAATTCCTAGTATCCTTACAAAAGTTTCCTAGATTAATGCTGTTTACCACAATGTGACAGTATTATAAAGGATTCTAATACGGCAGAGCACGATATAATATAATTCTCTCATCCGTTTCGAGAACGCACACAACCTTTTTAGAATCGGATATTGCTCAAGAGAAGATGGGTGAGTCGGATGGGAAACATTCTCTTAGTGGCAGAAGTTGTTTCCCTGAATGGACTATACTACGTATACAGGTACTATCCGACTTACAACCTACTCGACATACGACCACTCGTACTTACAACCTTACTTCAGACAGTTGACCATTGAGTTACTTGGCACTGTGCCATCTCATGAGAACTCTCATCACTCAGGCATGAGAACTCTCATCACTCAGGCAGCATCAGTTTGAGTTACCCTGCCCTATCTGCAGCATCATTTGGTATTAACTGTACTGTAGACTGAATTGCAAACCAATTTACGTAAGAATCGACTTCTGACATGCATGCAAGAACCTAACCCCATTTAACTCAATGCCTGATTGTACGTAATATATACTATTACATAAATGATTAAAATGTATTAGTAGAAGTACATTATGGTAAAAAGATTGAAATAATGATTGTACATTACATTACAGTACTAAGTAGGCACTTATATAGCAAAGGTTTGATAGTATACCCTACCCAGTATGTTGGCCACTTTCTAAGGTTCGACTTACATCCATTCCGACTTACAACCAGTGGGTCGGAACCAAACTTGGTTGTAAGTAGGATAGTACCGTATAAAAGTTTTTTCCTACTAAGAACGGAATTAACACGTGAAGGATGTCGGGTACCATAAGGGCACAGATGTTCTGGCACATAACCTTAAAAGAACTAGAAGGAAGCGCCAGCCTGGCGCAATGCGCCAGAAGCACCATCCAAGATATTTTCTCGTTTTAGCGAGTTATTAACCTAAGAGTCCAGTAGTGGTTGGTTTGGTGTTTGCTTCTCACCCCTGGTCGCGGGTTCGATTCTCGGCCATTCCATTGAGGAGTGAGAGATGTGGATTTCTGGTGATAGAAGTTCACTCTCGACAGTGGTTCGGAAGTCACGTAAAAACACCATAACAAAACAAACCCAGTAGCCTCTCGGAGGCTCGGTAACGGCAAGATTCGTTCCTGATTTCGTTACCCCATTTAATCGGAAAGGGTCGTTACAAGGAAATGATGAAAATGATTTATTTTAATCACTTAGGCCAATTCCACGACTCTCTCATATCGCAAAGAGCATCGAGAATCTCTTTTTTCGCCCCTGTTCGCGTTAACAAAAGAGAACCTATTTGGGAACAGACACGGAACGTAACGATCCTTAAAGGCTCGATGCAAGATTTTGCATGTCTGTGAGAACATTCTCGATGAAGATAATAACTGTTAACGTATGTCTAACATTTATTGAAAAGAGTTTTGAGAACCTGCGGAAAGTCTTCTTCATAGATCTCTTCACAAGGTAGAAGACGAACAGGCTTCCTATAGACTGCTTCTTTTCCTCGAACCAAGAGAGGTAGCAATATACGACATCTTTAATTTAAAGAAGGGGTGGGGAAATAAAACTTTAGTCTTTTTCCCCTAGTAGTAAATTCTTAACAGATATTAAGATAAAAATGGGCGTCAAAGGAAGAGAGGATGAATGCCTCATTTTGGCCTTAGAGGAGGTTGGATTCACAGAAGTCACGTTCTTCTCACAGCATGTTTTCGTAAGGCTTTTTTCCAAGAGTATCTGGAATATTCTATCAGAATCTATTATAAATAGACCTGAAAAACCCTCTCCACTCTGAGTCTGTCCACGTGCAGACTGACCAGAAGTGGACATGAATGAGAGGATTTTTCAAGGTAAATGACAATAGTCATGGCTAAGACATAGAATTGCTGCAGATCGTGCTAAGATGGCGGAATGAGGAAACTGTCCTCTTCCGATACCTCTGTGAAACCCACATAGCGAGGGTTCTTTCTTCACTTTCAGAGGGAAGAATCACCTAGGTATATATCTGCTATCAAAGAACGCAGTAAAAGGCTATACTCTGTCTCTACAAGGGGAATTAGAGATAACAGAAGATTAAGATCTTCGGGATCTTATACGATACCGCAATACGACAAAGAGTAGGATATCAATGTACTTCGAATGGGATCTTTTGTGGCCACAGATTCCGTGTTCCGACAAAATGGAACTGCTCCTCATCAAACTTCTTTGAGAAAGTTTATGAAGGAATTCTTTGTTTCTCTTAGCCCTAAACGACCAAGAAGACATGTGAATTTTTTGTGCATTGGAATCTCGCATCAGATTCAATGGAGACTCGGCAATGGGTTCTTGCCAGCATAGTATGTCTGGCAAAAGAAACTAAAACCCTCTATTCCTGACGCAACGCTTTTCAGATAGAAGTTTCGTTGCCAGGCAGGGTACTTACTTTTTCATCTACAGAAGAAGAGATGGTTTAAACGTTTGCCTACAGAGTCTTCGGGGTGCGATGAGGGCTCGAAATGCTTCCCAGAAGGTAATTCAGAAGGATACAATAAGAGCTAGAAATCAGGGTTCCGCCCAATTTCAGCTCGGAGTCTCCTTCGACTTCCAGACTCCTTCCCTTCCTTCGGGCAAGGATAGGGAAGATTCTGCAACAAGGAACCTCATTAACATGTAAGAAGGGATCTCGTTAGCAAAGGAAGTATTCACGAAGGATCGGAGGAAGACTTCTCTCTCGTATTGTTAGATATCCTGTCGTCTACTGGATGTAGCTCTGACTACAATCACCTCCCCTTGCCAGGGGCCAAAAGATCGAAAGGGGAAGAAATTTCTTCCACCCTTCTCAGTCTCCTGATAGACTAGTGGTTGTTCAGGACTCTCGGACAATGTAGCGCCAGCCAGGCGCCAAATGCCAATACAGGCGAAAAACGCCAGAGGCGGACAGTTCCAAGGAACTCTGTCATGGTCAGATACTGAGAAGGAGCGGGCCTCCAACCTGGCGCAAATGCGCCAGAGGCGAACAAATCGGACAGATATAAGAGTGTCCGATGTGGACATCGCCAGACAGCCTAGAGACTCTTCCAAGCTCGAAGCTCCAGCAAGTGTGGAGGAGCCAAGCCAGGCGCGAGGCGCCAGCCAGGCTCTAGGCCAGCCAGCCAGGCTCTAGAAGCCAGCCAAGCGCCATCCAGGTGCCAGGCTCCTTCAAGGCTAGGCTCCAGTCAGGATTGAGGATCCATCCAGGCGCAAGGCTCCTTCCAGTAAAGAGAAACCTAAAGCTCTGTCATGTAAGAGGGCTAGTCCCCATTGATATGATACAGGTAAGGCTCTGCCATGTAAGTGGGTCAGCCCCCATTGGCACGATCCGAGAAGGCTCTGTCGTGTAAGCGGGCTAGCCCCCATTGACATGATCCAGAAGGGTTTGTCAGTCATAGGTCCCTACCTCGCTGAAACTCTTGAGGCATGCAGACTCATAGACAGTAATCATGAAGTCTTCTGCCAAGCTCCAGGCGCAAGGCGCCAGCCAGACGCAAGGCTCCAGCCAGGCGCGAGGCGCTAGCCAGGAGGGAGGAGCCAATCAGGCGCCAGCCAGGCGCGAGGCGCCATCCAGGCGCGAGCTCCAGCCAGCTCTAGGCACCATTCAGCGCAAGGCTCCAGCCAGGCTCTAAGGCACCATTCAGGCGCAAGGCTCAGCCAGGCGCGAGGCGCTAGACAGGCGCGAGGCGCTAGACAGGCGCTAGGCGCCTGCCAGGCACGAAGCACTAGCCAGGCTCCAGGCTTCACCCAGAAGAGATCTATATCAAAGAATGCCCTGGCCTTCTTTGAGACAATGTGATCTCCTAAGCACTTGACAAGTGCATTGATGATTCCTTCAAACAGCTGAGAATTAAAAGCGCATGAAGTGCGAGCTTTTCTGAATTCTTGTTCTTTCCTTAACAATATGTCATAAGGGGACATATTAGCTGTCACATACGGGAGATGCAACTCTGTGTTGACTTCCCATATCCGAAGATGTCAAGATAACCTACGAGAGATCCTTCTCTCTTGGTTGATACTGTCTGCGGATACATTGCTGGATAGGGAGCCGATACTGATCCTTAACTAGTGAGTTAAATTTTATTTAACGTCGTGTTTTTTCTTTGGGTTGTTTGAAAGGAGTTTGGGGATAACTCTTTTCAACTTAAGCACTAACCCTCGTGTTAGGATCAGGTGATCGGGATCGGTGTTGTGCTCCTTAATTATGCCACTAGGCATAGGCATATTGTCATGTAAGAGGCTCTGTCGAGTAAATGGATAAGACCCCATCGACAGACCCACAAGAACTCTTAGCCATAGGTCACATCCTCGCTGAGGCTCTTGAGGCGAAGCAGATTCCTAGGCATTAGCCATGGAATCTTCCGCCTGAACAAGTAGGAACCAAGGTTTTATTTATTTATTACCTACAACATATGTTGTTTACCTGTCTATTCAGTAAATAATTGTCTCTTACCCACCACCAAGGGTGTCAATCAGCTAAGTATATATCTGCCGGGGAAGTTGCATGTACAAAAATGATATTGTTAGAATACAATAAAGTTTTGTACATACTTACCCGGCAGATATATACTTAGCTTATGTCTCTGACGTCCGACAGAAATTCGAATTTCGCGGCACACGCTGCAGGTAGGTCAGGTGATCTACCCCCCTGCCGCTGGGTGGCAGGAATAGGAACCATTCCCGTTCTAGAACCAGATATTCTCTTCCACCTGTCTCCTGAGGGGAGGCTGGGTGGGCCATTCATCGTATATATCTGCCGGGTAAGTATGTACAAAACTTTATTGTATGCTAACAATATCATTTTCATGATGAACCTATTACAGTGCTGCACTATACTTGTAATTTAGCCCATTTTGTGGTCAACAAAATACCTCAGACAACATTGTTTTATTAGTTAAAAAGGTATTTTAAAGGCAGATAAAGGAAATTCTGCACATGTGCCAATCAGTCTCTTGGTCTCATTGCCAGCTGGTTCACTTCCATGTCAGTGAACCTGTTCACATATCCTGCCATGTTAATAATTACACTATACCTTCATGGTAATTTGTAATCTTTGCTAAATGTAAGTACTTTGCAAAGTATATTAGAGTACTGCAGTTTTCCTTTCAGATTTATTTCCTTTGCATATTTAATGTAAACTGTATTTGAGTTTGTCTTTGATTGTTTAATTTGCATTTTTGGTGTCTTAGCTTAATGACTTACAGTGACTGTGATTTGTTTTTGTTTCATCATAAATCCTTTAGTACTTAGTCCTGCTTAATGCCTGCTGAGGTATTTGGTAAGTAACTAAATCACTTTTGTTTGCCAACTAGACAACAGTGCCCAAAGATCCCTTACTTTTGTAAACATTCAGAGTTACTTTGTCATTTAATTTATGTTTCATTGTATTTTATTTTTTCATGCCTGATAATATTTTCATGGTACTGTGTTTTAATATGAAGTTTTTCAGTGCTTTTGATTTAACATTATATCTCTGTTCTAACCAGCTCTTTACCACTTCTATCTTTTTGTATTTTTTTTTTTTTTATAAATGTACTGATTACTTATTATCTTTTCAACTTAGATTTTCTGTGGTGCTCTTAGTTATTATGGTTTGTTGTACTTAGACCCCTTACCTGGTTTTACTTGAGAACCAGGATTTTGCTATTTAGATTTGGTTCATTACTAGCTCAATCCTTCTCTCCTAAATTGTGTTTTGTGCTAAATTATGAATAGGTGGCCTGCTGTGAGACAGGTAATTTTAAAAAGGATTTTTTTTATACAAAATTACTTCTAATTAGTAGGTCGATTTTAATATAAGATTGAGCCAGTTGGCTCAGAGACACTCAATTTTCAGTCGGCTCACATGCAGAGCTGCTTTTTCATCAAAGGAAACTGAGTTTCTAAGGGGAGGTATTTCATTGACCTCAAAATGGCCTAAATCACAAGAAAATGGGTTTCGTCGTGAAAATTAATGTTAATTTTTTTTACAAATTAGTTTGAAATATTTTGCCTGTAGGTTCAGGTGTCATTATAATAGTGAGTTCCTCTGAAAGCTCAGATGACTCTGATGTTTCATTTTGGACAATAGATGCGGCATATTCGAGCAAAGGATTAGAAGACAGTTTTAGTGGTAAGTGGTAAGTTTCAAGTTTTTATTTTTTTTTTTTTAATGCAAAGTCATTACTTTAACACAAGGCTTCATCTAAGCTAGCAGTTGCTTCCATAAAGGAGAGGAATATCCCTTTCCACCTATCTGTGTTAGATAAAGACTGGGCTGTTAGAACAGTCCTGGTTTGTATTTTAATTTTCATTACATTTCTAGATTATTAAAAAAAACTATCAACTATTTCCTGTATTTCATTTAATCTTGGCAACCCATAGGATCAAACACAAATTAATTGACAACTGTATTAACCCTCCTTCATCCTTAAAGTCGAGGCATGATTATTGAAGGTATGTCTTCAAGAGAGGGTAAAGTGAAAGTGCACGTCCTAGGATGATTGACACAAGGAAGAGATTCTCCTATGGAGTGATACATTTGAGCTTACAGTGTTCTTGTGGAAGAAAATGAGTGAGTTAGTATTAGTCAGAGCTGAAGAAATTCTTGATACCTTTGCATATGAGGGGAAATGAACTTGTTTGTAGATATGGAAGATGACTCTATTCCTTTTTGATGGTTCATACAACTCAGGAATCTAATTATTGCTTCTTCACATTAAACCAATATCACACAGAACAAGCCCCATAGGATGTAGGTCCTCAGTGGATGGGATTCGCTTTTGCTTTTTCCAAGTAAGAACCTAGTGGCACCCATCTTGCCATGTCTTTGCTGGCTGAATTTTGACAATATAGAGTGGCTTGATGTTCTAGCAAGGAACAATAAGAAGCAGAATACTTTGCTTGTGTTTTTTAGATGAGGAGAACCCTTAGCAGGAGTTGGACTTCTCATGGACTTCAGACTCCCTAGTAGTGGTATCATCTGGTTGCTCCAACCAGATCCATGGGGAAGAGGTAGGGGTTGTAATGTCCCCCACGTGCAGGTCAACTAATCAGTCAGGCCCTTAAGCATTATATTCCTTTGCTTTAGTATAGTTGGTTAAGGGTACCCAAGACCCACTAAAGCCTGTTTTAGAGAACCAGACTTTTTCAAAATATATTTCTGGGCTCGGCCATGTCGCTCCGTGAAACAGGTTCCTTTAGCACTATTTCTAAGGTAAAAAATTGGAGAAGGACCCGTGGTAGTGGTTTCACTCGCCCCAGAAACCATACCAACGCCTTTTAATAAAGGTGAGCGAGTCAGAATATTCTGGCATTTCCAATTTAGCGGTTCTCTGGTATTATAACAATATTTTACCTTAGAAATAGTGCTAAAGGAACCTATTTCACTGGGCGACACGGGCCCTTCGCCCAGAAATAGATTTTTCCTACGTCAAAATCCTTTTTTTATCGTCTGCTTTAGAGGTGAACAGTACGACTGGAAGAGAGGAGGAACAGTTCCCACTCAAGCCTCTTACACATAATTACTACATATTACTAAATGCTCAGTAACAAAGAACAATGTAAGAAATATAACTTTAGAAAAATAGTTCACATAAAATTATTAAGATGAAAGTAGTAAAGTTTTTGAGGACAAGGCTGCAGATGTTATTTGATTAGCAGTAGCAGACACACTGTTATTATTTTCTTACTCATAAAATTTAAATTAGTAGATAATTTAGGCCTATATTGCATAAAGTTGGTGTCACTTAATGAGCTTCACATGCCATTCATTGATCAGTTTAAGTTTAATTTTGAAAAATTCTTTTAGTGCATGCTTTTTTTTCTTGTACGAGTTAACTTTATTGCAATGCTTGTACAGTGTGCTTTGAACTTCCTTACATGTAGCATACCCATTTTCTTGCAGTACTTTCTAGTGGGACTTTTTAACCTTCCTATGCTGAATTCTTTGTTAGACAAAAAATATGTGGCATTTATTCATCCTATATTTTATATACTTACTGTATTTTAGGGAAATTGAAGCAGTTTTGTTGGTTAGACTTAATTGGTTGTAGTTTGGGTATAAAGGAAAAGCATCACATTTCAAACAATTTTTAACCATAACATTTGTATTAATATATGTAAGGTAATTTTATCTCAGGTGCTGATGTTGATGCTATAGTTGTTTCTAGTGATTCTTCAGGCATAAGCATAGTCAAAAGTGATTTGCATGGCATTGCTAGAAATAAGGATGTTGTGGCTGTATTAAATTCGTCCAAAAAATATACAGGTAATGTTCATATAAGAATACTTTGTAATTATAAGTAGTTATACACAAAGGTTGTGTAGTAGTATGATGTACAGCAGTTCCTGTTGGATTTTTATCAGAGTAATATGAAATTAAGGTTAAAATAAGGGTTTGTTCATGAAGCTTACCTGTCAGATATATATATAGCTGTATTCTCCGAAGTCCGACAGAATTTCAAAACTTACGACACACGCAGTGGTCGGCCAGGTGGTTAGTACCCATTCCCGCCACTGGGAGGCGGGTATCAGGAACCATTCCCATTTTCTATTCAGATTTTCTCTGTCGCTGGTACTGTCAACAACTGTTTTCAGTACCTCCGTCTTAGGATTTTGTAAACTTCATTGCCGCTTAAGTATCCTAATTGTCTTTTGGTTTATTGACTTGGATTTGTGGCTAGGCATACGCTATCATAGATTGATTTCAATTTGGTTTTGATGACCTTTGCATAAGATGTCTGAATATAGTTCGGCTAGTTCCAGACTGTGTTGTCTGCAAGAGTAAGGTGAGGCTACCGAAAGCTTCGGTAGATCCTCTCTTGGTATGCACGATGTGTACAGGGCATGTTTCTTTATTGAAAGATCGATGTAAGGAGTGTGAGAGCTTGACTGATTACGAAGGGAAGACGTATGATTCATATGCACGCAAATTAGAGCGTGATTGAATCAGGCGGTCTTCCTCAAAGACTGCATCAGTAAACAGAAGTCAGGGTAGTGAACCTGCTAACCCTCCTGTAGACTTTGTTTTGCCTAACCCTGTAGTATGGCCTACGGGCTATGAGGTTATGTCTGCGAGAGGTAATGCCTTTTCTGTTATTGTGGATTCCATCCGTAGCTTGGAATCTAAAGTGCTCGCTCTCCAATCAGTGTTGTGAAGTGTAGTGCCCCTAGTGTTGTGGAGGGGGCGTCAGATCGGCCCTATAATGCCTCTAGGCCTGGACCTCTGTCGGACTCCCAGGACAACAGGGAGTGGGCATGTCGAAAGCCGAAGGAGGGTTACGGGGAACCCCCACCGATCTGGCGTCCCTTCGGCAGTTACTGTTGACGCTTCCCAGGCTGCCAAGGAGCGTGCGCGTGCACGCCTCCTTAAGGATTGCTTCTCGTCCTCCGAAGCGTCCTCCCCGCACGGGGGTCGGAACTTTCGGAAGGACTCGTGCCCTCTAAAGAGAAGCTTTATAGAAGAGGACGCTTCACGTCCTCTCTCTCGTCATGCGTTGCAAACATTTTTACGACTTTCACAGAAGAGAAACAGGACGTCATCGGAGCAGGACGCTTTTGAGCACCAGACGCCCTAACTTTGTTACTGTGAGAAGGAAGAAGGCGTCCCCTCGCCCCTCGCTTATTCACAGGATCAGCAACAGTTAGCCTCGTTGAGAGGCAGTACTGCGTCGCCGCAGGAAGGTTTCGAGGCTGTCTGTTAAGAGAATCAGGCAGTCTCCTTCTCTTCAAGGCAAGACGCTCGGCATTACCCTCGCGAGGACGTCTTTCAGGACGCTTGGCATTCTATGCATCAAGACGCTCGGCAAGCCTCTCGCTAGGACGCCTTTCGGGACGCTCGACGCTCTGTCGAGAGGAAGGAACGTCGTTACTCTCGTAGCAAGGATTGTTTTCCTGCTCCCCAAGACGCTCCCCCCTCCTCTCCTCCTGGCGCTCCGTATACGGTACGTGACGTTCGCTCTGCTGCGAAGCAGGATGTTGTTCAAGCTGCTAAGCTTGACGCCCTGCAAGCTGCTTTGCATAGTCAAGCAGCTCGCTAAGACGCCCCTCGCTCGTCCCTGAGGGACGCTCCGTCGGCTGTCAAGCATGACGCTAGTTCGGCAGCTAAGCTGGACGCTTCTCAAGCTGCTAAGCTGGACGCTTTGCATGCAGCTTCGTCACGAGATGCTCGTCAGGACGCCCTGCGTGACGCTTTTCTGGACGCTCGTCAGGACGCCCGGAGTGATGCTTTTCTGGACGCTCGTCAGGGTGCCCAGCATGACGTTTTTCTGGACGCTCGTCAGGACGCCCAGCATGACGCTTTCCTGGACGCTTTTGTGGACTCTCATCAGGACGCTATTCAGGAAGCTCCTTTTTCGGACACTCTTCAGATCGCTCCGCAGGACATTCCTTTACCGGGACTTCGCAAAGCTTCGGAGTTTGCTATTAAGCATTCCCGACTTTCGTCTTGAACCCTACTTCAAGTAGGAGACCTCCTTTTACGAGAGGAGCCTCAGGGTTTGATTGCTTCGCGGTCTGTTAAGGACCCTTCTCCTTTCCCGTAAAGGAGACAGAGTCCTCGAGCGACTCGCAACCTACGAATGAAGAAGAGACTACTTCGTCATCATCTTCATCTGTCAAGGTGTCGACCCGCCTTTTATAAGACTTGTTTGCTGACAAGTTTCGGCCCTCGGTCCCTTGCTCTCCTCTCTCGCTGTTGGCTTCGTCGAAGAAGAGGAAGGCGCCTGGTCTCGTCAAGATGTCCTCTTCGCTTTCTACGAAGAGAGTGTTCAATAGAATCCATGACTAGATGAACTCCAGGAAAGCGCAAGGCAAGACTTCCTTTGCCCTACTTCCAGCGAGGTTAAGCGTAAGAGCAGGCATTTGTTGAGACGGGAGAGAAAGCTAGTTGGAGAGTTCCTTCCTCTTCCCAGGACGATTTTACCAGCCAGATAGACGCCCCGAGGAGTTCTCTCCCGTCCTCTGCTAAAGTTTTGTAAACACTTTCAGATCTGCATTGCCATCTGAAAGGGCTGTTCAGGACGATGGACATTTTTAACTCCTAGGTTGATGTTTCGGAGCCCTGGACCTGCAGTCTCGGGGACCTGACTCTCTTTCTCTCAAATAGAGGGAGACTAGTAAATTGAAGCAGATTTCGGTGTCATAAAACGCCTCTTCTGCGTTCAGGAAGGCGCTGCCTAAGGGGAACCTTCAGGTCCTTCGTGCCGTAAGCCCAGTCTCTGAGCAGGAATCCTGCCCCTTCCTCGATTTCTACGGGAATCGGGAAGACTATATGCTCAAAATTCCTAGATTACTTTTTGTCATATCCGTGGGTTCCCCCCATTGACAAGATACTAAAGTTTTGTCAGGTAAGTGGGTAAGCCCCCATTGACAAAATATTAACTCTTTGTCACGTAAATGGGTTAGTTCTCATTGACAAAGATCCCAATAACATTCGATCGCGTAATCGGATAAGCTCTCATTGACAAGATTCAGAAGAACTCTCATTCATTGGTTTCTACCTCGCTGAGGCTCGTCGGGGAAAAAGACTTGTAGACTATGTCCATGAAGCCTTCTGTCCGATAACATAGAAGCTTTGAGTTGTCCTCTTCGGTTCTCGGTTCTCACTTGAAGCTCTCCTGCGGCTAATACTAATTCGTTCTCTTGGCCAAGAGGACGAAGACAGTCGATCTCCATTCCCTCTCTTCCTCGTCGAAGAAAGAATGTAGTAGGGAGATAGCTGTCCAAGTGGCCAAAATACTCTATGTATTTTACATTCGCGTCATATTGCTATTAAGCGATTGTATGGTCCAAGTTATATACGCATTCCATAGTTATCCCTACGGATGGCGACCGAGAGGACTTTTATTCTAATTATGTACATTTAATCGGTACTCCCGGCAACCCTCCAGGAGTTTCCAGTTTCCCTTTAGTTATTTTAGGTATTGTTACGACAACACCAGCTCAGCTTCTGTATTTAGCGAAGTCTGTTTCGCCTAAATGTACCTGATTGAGAGTTTCTTTCTGCTCGATGATGGTATCAAACATATCCTTTCGTTGAATGGAATAGCTGGCAACTGAGGCAGAATAGTGCGAGACGGCGAAAGTAGACTGCTGTCACTGTAGAGCGGCGTTGCCAAAATGCGGAATTCTTGAGGTTATGACGGAAAAATAAATCCACGGTGTGAGCACCATCATTTCATTTTCCGATTTCCGTCCTACTGTCCGAAACGGGAAAAAATTTCCGCATAGTTTTCAAGGCTAAACAAATATATTTTTGTTTTTATCCAGACGGAATTCATATGCGGATCCAGTGGCAACACTGCTGTAGAGCCAGCTCAGTTCCAGCTGGTTGTCTGCCATGCGCGGTCTGTTACGTCTCTCTCTCCTGCGGGATTGACTGACTAACCGTATCTTTGCCCTACAATCACGGACTTTTGCCTCGGGTTGAAGGGAATTCTCGCATGTATGAATGAACATCGCCTTCGCTTTGCGAAATTTTTCAACAGAGATCTCTTAGACTTTTCGGTTCTGTTTACCACACTGTAATAGAATTCTGTACGAGTCTACCGCGGCATAGCGCTATGATGATAATGCACACCTGCTTAGGCAAAGCTCAGCCTTATTGGGGAAGGAAACAGGCTCGGTGAGGGAATGGATGAGTCTGCTGGGGACCATTTCCTCGTTGGAGAAGTTTGTTTCCCTGAAGAGACTGTAATTCAGACCTCTCCAGTTTTTTCCTACCGGAAATTTGAAATAACATCGAAGTATGGAAGTGATTCTGAACTTTTCTCAGTCGGTCAACGATCACCTAAGGTGATAGCGAGAAGGTGCCAGGCATCTGGAGAGGGAAACAGATGTCCTGGCACATAATCTCAAAGAATTGGAAGCAATGAGGTTGGCTCTCCAGTTCTTCTAAGAATGAGTTGTTGACCGAGTGGTCCAATCTCAAAGAATTGGAAGCAATGAGGTTGGCTCTCCAGTTCTTCTAAGAACGAGTTGTTGACCGAGTGGTCCAGATCAACTCTGACAATTCCACAGCTCTCGCATATCGCAAGAAGTATCGAGAAACAATCTCTCGGTCCCTGTTCGAGTTAATGAGAGAGAGCCTGTGGTGAGAACAGGCACGGAACGTAACGATCCTCAAGAGGTTCGTTACAGGATTGCAGATCGTCCGTGCGGATCTTCTCGATCGACGGTAGCAACTACTGATGTCTGAGTGGACTCTTCACTTTGAAGTATGTCGAGAGTTGTGGACATTTTAGGGGCGTCCTTTGATAGATCTCTTCGCAATGTTGAAGACCAAGAGGCTTCCTCTAGACTGCTCCCCCTTTTTTTCTCGATCCGGAAGCGGTAACAATAGACGCCATCCTATGGGTTTGGACGGGGATGGATGTTTAGTCTCTTTTCCCCTATTCAAACTCTTAGGAGTAAGTAATAAGATAATTTGCGGCGTCAGAGGGAGCGAGGATGAGGCTGATCGCCCCATGTTGGCCTTCGAGCGACTAGTTCACAGAGGTCATGTCCTTCCTAGCGCACTTTCCAAGGACCCTTCCCGAGAGAGTCAATCTACTCTTACAGCCCCACTTCGAGAGGTACTACAAAACCTCTCCACTCTGAGTCTGACTACGTTCAGACTATCGAGAAGTTGACCAGAGCGGGAGGCTTTTCAAATCAGTGGCAAGTACAATTGCCAAGGCTAGAAGAGCTTCCTTTCTTGCAGTGTACCAATCGGAGTGGGCCGTTTTCTGGAGATGGTGCAGGAAGAATGGCTGTTCCTCCACCTCGACCTCTGTGAATTAAATTGCAGTCTTCCCTTTCCGTCTGAGGAATGTGGATAAGCTGGCAGTCTCGACTATTAGAGGATACAGAAGTATGTTGTCGACGGTCTTTGGACTCAGAGGTTTGGATCTGTCGAACAAAGCCCTTCACGATCTTTGAGATCTTTTGAAATCTCGAAACTGTTTAATCGAAGCTTCCGACATAGAACTTAGACTTAGTCTGGAAGTTCCTGATGTCGAAGCCTTTCGAACCTCTCCTTTCTGCAAACTTAAAGCACGTGACCAGAAAGGCTAATCTTTCTACCCGCTCTAGCTACGGCAAAGAGGGTTAGTGAGGTTTAAGCCATCAGCAGACATATTGGCTTTAGAGGACATATGCGGTGTGTTCCCTAAGCCCTTCGTTCTTGACTAAGAATGAATGAAAACCCGTCTAACCCTTGGCCCAGAAACTTGGAGATCAAGGGGATGGCACAAATTATTGGGCAAGAGCCAGAGATAGTCCTGTGCCCTGTCAGGGCTCTCAAGTTTTATCTAGATAAAACTAAAGGAAGTCGAGGTCCTTCGGACAATCTGCGGTGTTCCGTAAAAAGACCAGACTTGCCCATGTTAAAGAACGGCCTGGCATTCTTTTTAAAGAGCTCTTACAAAGAGGCTCATTCGTCATGTTTGGACAAGGATTTGAAATCTTTTAAATTGAATGCTCACAAGGTGAGGGCGCGGCCTCGGAGGCATTTCAATAGAGCGTGGCACTCAGTAACATCCTGAGTGCCGCGTTTTAGCGAAGCAACTCTGTGTTCGCTTCACACTACCTGCGAGATGTGAAGACGACATATGAGATTTGCTGCTCCCTAGGGCCATATGTGTCCGCAGACACAATCTTGGGGGCAAGAAGTACCTCTCATACTATCCTGTAGAAAATGGTTAGGAAGAGCTTTTAATTATAGTTGTTGAGTCGCTGCCAGTGGCGGACTTCTCAATTCTTAAGCTTTAGTTAAACATTCTTAACTTTGGCTAGGTTGGTCAGGTGGTGATATATATTACTTCTTAGCCCTCATAGTATGGTCAATATGGTCTAGTCAAATTGTGGTCACGCTCCTGTTGACAGATCATCTAGAACTCACCAGCTATGCAGGTCACTACCTTGCTGGAGAGACTAGTAAAGCAAAAGCCGACTTGGGTGACAGTAATCACGAAGTCAGCTATGCTAACAGGTATGGAATCAAGATGTCAGTCATCTGCATGTATATGTTTCCTAAATCCTATTCTGTCTCTCTCTACCTCCAAAGGTGAGATTCAGCTATACGAGGTCCATTCAAAAAGTATCCGACCTTGGTTCATAAAAGGACAAATAATTCACCAATCAGCAAATTAGTTTTGTGGGAGTTGACAGCACTCTTACTGCACATGCCAGTAGATTTTAAAAGCTCTAGTGTGTGGCGGTACCCGCCTGTGAGGGCTAGAGTGCAGACGTCCAGCACAAGCTCGTCGGATTATCGTCCTTACACAACATGTCGGAGCGCATCGAGCAGCGCTACTGCATTAAGTTCTGCTACAAGCTTGGTGATACACAAGTGCAAACTATCCAGAAGATTCAGCAAGCCTTTGGCGATGAAGCCATGAAAATAACACAGATAAAGGAGTGGTATAATCGCTTCAAGCAAGGACAAACCTCAGTTGAGAGCAAGCCACGGTCAGGCAGGCCATCCACCAGCAGAAACGAAGAATTCGTTGAAAATGTTCGTCGAAATTACTGAAGAAGTAGGAATAAGCGCAGGATCAGTTCATATAATTTTAAAGGAAGATTTGGCCATGCGAGATGCTGTACGACGAAAACGACCGGAAATGTGGGATGCGCGAAACTGGCAACTGCACCATGACAATGCACCTGCTCATTCTGCCCACTTGATCCAAGCTTATCTGGCCAAACACAACACTCCACTTGTTCGGCATCCTCCCTACTCTCTAGACATGGCACCTTGTGACTTCTAGCTGGTCCCTAAACTGAAAACAACCCTGAAAGGGAAGCGTTTTGAGTCGAGAGAGGAAATTATGAGAAAAACGACAGCAGAGCTTTACAGCATCCCAATAAGTCAACATCAGAGATGTTACCCCAGCAAGTGGCAGCACCAGTGGGAAAAGTGTGTGCACTCCCAAGGGGAGTACTTTGAAGGTGATTGAATAAAAAAATTTCAAATGCGCAATTTTTTTTCTTTATGGACCAAGGTCGGATACTTTTTGAATGGACCTCGTACATATATATACATATCTAACAGGTAAGCTTCATGAACAAAATGATATTGTTATGATACAATAAAGTTTGTTCATACTTACCTGGCAGATATATATAATCAGTGCCCACCCACCTCCCCTCAGGAGACAGTGGTAATAGAAAATCTGAATAGAAAATGTGAATGGTTCCTGATACCTGCCTCCCAGCGGCGGGAATGGGTACTAACCACCTGGCCGACCACTGCGTGTGTCGTAAGTTTTGAAATTCTGTCAGTCGGAGAATACAGCTAGTATATATATCTGCCAGGTAAGTATGAACAAACTTTATTGTATCATAACAATATCATATTTACATTTTTTCTTTTAATTACAGGTGGTGATGAAACAGAAAAAACTGCAGTTGTCGGCAAGAGTCAGTGCTCCAAAGAAAATGATAATGATGAAGAGCAGAGTAATGACTTATCCAAAGATAATATTGAAACAGGTATAGTTACATTTAATATGTAGTATTGCAATACACCCCCTGAACACCTGAACTAGCCCTGGTCACTTACCAGGCCGAACCATCATTTATTAAAAATTTACCAAATCTTTGGTTCACGATCAGTGTTGCCAATCTCCTGGCAAACACCCTCGTTACCTAGTTACCAGCCCACCGCTAGTAGCCCTGCCTCACGGGCCGGTCACACCTGCCCTCTCACGTCAATCACTTATCGTTCGCGGTGGAGTACAGATGTATCCACAGCGAACTCCTTTTTGGTCTTGCCCGGCCTTCATTTGCACCTTTGATTTGATTGATTTTGGTGACGAATTACGCATCCCTTTGGATTACGGTTGGATTGCTCTTAATACCTTGTCATTAGACATTGATTCTGCAAAGGAAGAAACAACACAGGCTACGACAACGACTACTGCATCCTCGCCCACTTCACAGAAAACGACGAGCGGAAGTTCAACAACGTATCGTCTTTGCCAACAATGCAAGAAAAGGATGAGTACCCTATGACACGATAGTCATTCCTTATGCGTAAATTGTAGGCCTGTTCAATATAATGTAAAGACCAGATGTTTGGAATGTCAGGAGTGGTCTTTGGACCAGATGTTAGGGTATCTCAAACATAGGAAAGGTCTCGTATTAAGAAGTAAGTGTAGGCAGGAAGAGACTAACGTAGATCAAGATAAAGACTTAGAGACAGTGCTCTTTAAGAGACTTGAGAGTAGGCTGACATCGAGTATGACATCTCTGTTACCGATTTTATGTAAAGATTATGTGAGGATAGATCGAGCAATAGGGATACTGAAATTACTAATCGTTCTTTTCCAGCTCCCCTGCCTGTTCCAGAATCAGCCCTAACCGGTGCTGGGGGTTATGGGGATCCGCAAGCCCACAGGGCAGGATCCGCCGTCCCCCCTGGTGCGGAGCAGGCAGTGTTGGCAGCAGATTCCCCTTCCCTCGATGTGTAAGTTCTCAGGATGATAAAAACTTAGGTCAGATATAGACGAGTAGTGATAATAGGCTACATAGTGTTTAGTTTAGGAAGAGAAGTGCAGGCTTCTTCGGGTCGGTTTTCTATTAAAAGTAGTAGTTTTTAGAGGCACAGCGTCCTTAGAGCATCTTTAGGCTTTTTCCTGCTTCGAGTTCCTTGCATCAGAAGCTTTTAGGCCATGGTTGGTCTTTCAGATATGCTCCTTCGTCTTTAAGGTTTCTTTCCTCTACGTATACGATACGATAATTGTTAATATCAACTAATTCTCCGTTTCAATGCATATTGACTTACGATATTCAGTATGGAGAGAAATCGAATAAAATTAACTACGGTTAGCCTAGTGTTCACGATGATATATCGTATGCATATTCAGTAGCCTAGCCTAACCTAAAGTATTCGCTGTACAACATATCGGTAGTTATTTTTATATTGGCTAACGCTGTAGGCTCAAGGCATTCTTGACTTCGGATAATTCAGTACAGGTGTAATTGAAAACGAACGAGAATCCGATCTGAGGATAATTAATATGAATGTAATCGAACAGAATGAAGATCGGATTCTGTCCGACTAAAGCATTATAATTGTATTGTGTATCATCATATTAGCGTAGTATAAACACTAACTCGGCAGTCATTCATGCTGGAATCAGCGGATGACGAATACGGGTTTGCGTCGCCGTATCCATCTCATTCTCTCCTGATTGCCTAAAATGACTAACGTAACAACACTCTCACTTATGCCAAGTTTGTACAAACGTCTTGAAGGAGACGTGTGTTCAACTATGTTGACATTTAACATAGTCAATGAGGTTTCTATCTTGGGGCATATAATCAGATGTCAGATAGTATAAGGAATTTGTATGTATGACGTCTTCATACGTTTCAGACTATTGCCGTCAGTATTTACATTGCGCTTATGTCAATTACAGTTACAAATTATTACCAGTCGTATTATCAAATTACAATGACAACTGAAATTAATATTAGGCCTAATAAAGTTAATTTAATTACCATTAAATATTATTTTATTACTTTTCAATTAAATTACAATTACACTAGCTTGTCGTCAAACAGCACTATTGTAAGGTTTAGACAGACAAGGATGCCGGCTAGTCTATTTTTTTTTCTCCTTGGCTCCAGATTCAACCATATCACTTGGTCTCGGCTAATGTTTTTGTCCTTAGTTAGCATATTAATGAATATCTGGATACTTAACCCTCTTACGCCGATTGGACGTATTAAACGTCGAGTCAAAATGTCTCCCGTGTATGCCGAGATTGGAACCGTATCATACGTCGGCTCAAAAAAGTTTTTTTAAAAATTCGCGGAAAATACTTATAGGCCTACCAGCCGAAAACTTTTGTATCACGCGCCTTGGGGGATGCTGGGAGTTCACGGATCAAGGCGTTGTTTTGTTTACAATCGCTACGCAGGCGCGCAAGCGCGAATTTCTTTCTTATCGCACTAAAAAGTATCAGTGACACATCTCGGAAATTATTTCGTCACTTTGACATAATTATTGCACCATTTTAAATTATCCTTTACATGAAGTATTATATATGAAAATGTGCGCAATTTCATGCACAATACAACTAAAAAATACTCATGATTGTAGCTTTTATCAATTTTGAAATATTTTCATATAAATAACGATAAGTGCAAAAATTTCAACCTTCGGTCAACTTTGACTCTACAGAAATGGTCGAGAAACGCAATTGTAAGCTAAAATTCTTATATTATAGTAATATTCAATCATTTGCCTTCATTTTGCAACAAATTGGACGTCTCTAGCACAATATTTCGATTTATGGTGAATTTATGAAAAAACTTTTTCCTTACGTTCGTGCGATAACTCTTAAAAACCGAAAAATTTTTTCGTGCGATTGTCCTAATGTTTGCACCCTTTTAAATTTGCCGTTACATAAAGTTATATATGGAAATGTGCGCAATTTCATGCACAATACAACAAAAGACAACCCATGGTTGTAGCTTTTATCAGTTTGAAATATTTTCATATAAATAACGTTAAGTGCAAAAATTTCAACTTTCGGTCAGCTTTGACTCTACCGAAATGGTCGAAAAACGCAATTGTAAGCTAAAACTCTTATATTCTAGTAATATTCAATCATTTACCTTCATTTTGCAACGACTTGGAAGTCTCTAGCACAATATTTTGATTTATGGTGAATTTATGAAAAAAAAAAAAATTACGTTCGCGCGGTAACTCTTCCGAAAAAATCAGAATTTTTTTGTGCGATTGTCGAAATGTTTGCACCATTTAAAATTAGCTGTTTCATAAAGTTTTATATATGAAAATGTGCGCAATTTCATGTAGAATACAACTAAAAATGATTGAAGGTTGTAGCTTTTCTCTTTTTTCGAAATATTTGCATATAAATCACGATAAATAGAAAAAAAACCACGTTCGGTCAAATTTGACTCTACCGAAATAGTTGAAAAACGCAATTGTAAGCTAAAACTCTTACGGCCTAGTAATATTCCGTCATGTTTCTTCATTTTGAAACAAATTTGAAGTCTCTAAAACAATATTGTGATTTATGGTGAATTTTTGAAATTCGCGGCCGCAAGTCTCCGAAATACGTACATGGCATTATCCTAATATTTGCTCCTTTTCATATTAGCCTTTTTATAGAGTTTCATATATCAAAATGTGCGCAAATTCATGAAGAATACAATAAAAAATAATTGAAGGTTGTAGCTTTTTCCATCTTCGAAATATGAGCATATGAAAATATATATATTAAAATTTCGACATTCGGTCAAATTTAACTCGTCCGAAATGGGTCGAAATCTGCAATTCTAATCTAAACTCTACAGTATCGTAATATTCAATCATTTGTCTTAATTTTGAAACAAATTGGAAGTCTCTAGAACATTATTTAGAATTACGGTGAATTTTTGAGAAAAATATTTTTTGCGTCCGCGCGTTACGAATTCGTACATCATTTTGTGATAATATTTTTCCGGTGTTACTTTTATTGTTTTACAATGTATTATATATCAAAATGATCGCAATTTAGTGTAAAATACAACGCAAAAAAAAGTAACTGGTTAGCTTTGACCGTTTTCTGCACAGCGTGATTTGAATACAATTATGTATGAATTTTTTTTTTTTTCGCTACCATATATCGCATTATTTACATATGATAATGATATTATTTTTCATTTCTGATGGTTGCATTCTAAACTTCAGGCAATGACAAAAAAAGGAGCCAAAAATGAACTCTTAATCTTCAAAAGTACGCGCGCTGTAATTTTTTGAAAAAATTATTTTTTCCACTTCCGCGCTCACTCCAAACCAGGCCCGGCATACGGGAGACGTTTTGATTTTTAGGGCTCCGGCTTAAGAGGGTTAACTTATGGAACGAAGTCATTCTGTTCGTCTTACGATGTAATTTAAGACCAAAATTTGACTGATACGTCTCATTGGAAGCTAGTTTTTCCCTCGGGTTAGATGGCGTTAAATTTAGGATTCCGTTCGTTTTTCACTCGTTTTCATAGGTATTACGAACCTTACACTTTATATACGTTATTAATCCTTTGTGTGAAAACAACAGTAATGAGCTCTTTCATGCTATTAGTTTCTTTTACCACGGCTGAGTTGGAATTCATACAAAAGCTCGGGACTTCTGTCCAGGTTGCTGATGCACGTAATTTTGCCTTATTAGCTTCAGCTGCATTTATAACATGAATACAGTAATTACGCGGATGAATACATTAACGGATGTTGCTATCGGATTCGATTACTGTCACACTCTGATCAATACAATAAAGTGATGTTGTTATAGGAGTCGATCGCATTAGCAACAAGTTCTCGTTCGGTTGTTCGTAGCTGTACGGAGTTATACGAATATATTATCGTTAAGATAATACCCTTTTAACTTAGAGGGTGCAATTTGCGGAGGTGGAGATGTTAGACGATCGTAATTTCTCTCTCTCTCTCTCTCTCTCTCGTTCTCTTCTCTCTCTCTCTCTCTCTCTCTCTCTCTCTCTCTCTCTCTCTTTTCCCTGACTTTATATTCTCTCTTTATCCTAGACGATTGTCTCTCTCTCTCTCTCTCTCTCTCTCTCTCTCTCTCTCTCTCTCTCTCTCTCTCTCTCTCTCTCACTTTTCTGATTTCATATTCTCTCCATATTCTCTCATCCTATTTTCCACGCTCTCCTAACACTGGACTCATTGTGCAACAGAGGTTTTTCTTCCTTTCACACCTTTTCAAACTTTGTCAATTTCCCTTCAGCGCTGACTGACCTCATAGGTCCCAATACTCGGCCTTTGGCCTAAATTCTATTTTTAAACCCAACAATCTTGCTGTCTGAGTTAGTATTAGAGTAGGGAGCGACTATTAGGAATATGTATAAGGTATTCATGATATGATATATCACAAGAGGATTTTAAGTATTAGGACAGATAGGAAAGAACATGTCTAGGTCTATCTGAGGGTATTCTTTCAAGTGCCAAACAGGCAGAGTACAGACAGGCAGGTACAACACTACAAGAGAGGACATCACTACGATCGACGACACCGTCGCAGACGCACCGATGGACATGGTTGTCTCCTCCGTACATGAGAGGCCTAAGGCCACATGGGAGGTCTTCAGTTTCCCTCCATACATGAGAGGCCGAGAGCCACATGGGAGGTCTTCAGATTCCCTCCATACATGAGAGGCCGAGAGCCACATGGGAGGTCTTCAGATTCCCTCCATACATGAGAGGCCGAGAGCCACATGGGAGGTCTTCAGTTTTTCCTCTACTCAGGTGAGGCACATAGCCAGCTGAGAGGAAACAGGTTTGTATCCCTCCCGCACTCAATGAGTTTTGACCTTAGGGTAGAGGTGCAGGGAGTTTTTTCCCTCCACATATGGGAGGCCTAGAAGGCCACACATGGGAGATTAGCTTGGACGAGTGACGAACTTGAGACTGACTCGTGTACTCAATTATATTGACTTGACAACTGGTACAGTGGAGGGCCGGGCAGATTTGATTCCCCACCTCCAAATTAATGTTGTTAATCGGGCTAGTTCAGGTGTTCAGGGGGTGTATTGCAATATGAAGTTTTTATTGTAAAACTAATATTGTAATACCTACCTGAACACCTGAATGATTCCCACCCTCCTCCCCTCTCATACAGAGTTATTGAGTTATGATTGACGTGAGAGGGCAGGTGTGACCGGCCCGTGAGGCAGGGCTACTAGCGGTGGGCTGGTTAACTAGGTAACGAGGGTGTTTGCCAGGAGATTGGCAACACTGATCGTTTATTTTAACCAAAGATTTGGTAAATTTTTAATAAATGATGGTTCGGGCTGGTAAGTGACCAGGGCTAGTTCAGGTGTTCAGGTAGGTATTACAATATTAGTTTTACAATAAAAACTTCATTTTGTGAAAGCTGGTAAATGCTCAAGAGTATTGAAGTTACTTATATAAAGCTTCTCCCACATAAAATGGCCAACCAATCAATGGCTTGAGAGGAGAGGAATGTGGTGTACAGCAAGTCTTTTTTGAGCACAACTCTGTTTTACTGTATTATTTTGAAATTGATTCTTGAGCATCATTCGTAAAGTTAGCATCGCTCTGGAATTTTTTATACGTATTTTCTTGTCTTTTCCATATGTATTTTTCATACACCTGCCATAATGAGTAGTAGCATGCATTGAAGTGACAAATAATTGCTTAGCACACATGATTTCGAGTGATGTTCCCATTTGTCCCTCCCCGTCTGGTTCAAGAATAGAATATGTGTCCCTCAGTTTGTCACAAAAGGCGCTTTGAAGAAAGTAACCAATAAAGTGCAGACCCTCAGAAACTGTTATGTAAGGTGTTTTAGTAATTTATTTGTAAATAGTATGTATTATGAATATAATTCAGGTATAATTTTGAGGTTGCATCTGGCACCTCAGTTGTGTCATACAAATTATGCCATTACACAAAATATATAACATTAGATACAAAGATTGAAACAGTTTGTACCAAGTAAATGTGAGTCAAAATATATTATGGCAAAGAGCAAAATTTCCGTTGCTATATAAGTAAGGGTGAGATTTAGGTATACAGGTGATTTTAATTTAGTAATGAAACTTTGGATGCAAAATTAATAGAAAATTCTGCAGAATTCAACTACTGTACATTTATTCAAAAAACTAAAACATTAGGAAAGAGTTAACATAGAATATTGATTATGTTTACATTTAGATGAATTAAGGGATGAGCCAGTATCACTATGATACAAAAGACAAGTTTAGATATGAAATTTCTTTAACATTTTTTTATAGATAAATTTTAATATGCCAAAAGTTTGTGAAGTCTAGCTTAGGGTAGTCGATTGAAAAGGATTATGATGTGTAGTATATAATGAATTTATACCAGATTAATTGTTTGCTTTAGCAATCAATGATATTACTATAAATTTACCAAGTGGTATAAAAAACAGTTTATATGTTGATGACTTTGTTATTTACTATACAAGTAGCAATTTGAGACATGCTCAGAGAGTTCTCAATACTGCCATTTCAAATATATGTACGTAGTTGGACAAATTTAGTTGGATTTAAATTTTCAACTGATAAAACAAAAGCAATCATCTTCTACAAAGACAAAAGATAGCTGAAGAACCAAACAATCAAACTTCACCTTTATAGCACTGAAATACAATTTTGTACAAAAATCAAATATCTAGGAGTGATATTTGATCAACATTTAAATTGGAAAGAGCACATCAAATACATAAAAGCCAAGGGCATCAAAGCCCTTGCCATATTGAAAAAGTTATCACACACTAATTGTTGAGCAAAGTGAGACATTTTATTAATGATATATAAGGCAACAGTCCTATCCATAATAGATTACTGCTGTCCAATATATTCATCTGCCTCAGAATCTGCATTAAAAACCCTCTATGCAGTGCACCATGAAGGCGTGCAGTTATGCACAGGAGCATTCCGATCATCCCCAACAAGCTCGCTTCTGGTAGAGGCAGGTGTATTGCCCTTGAAA
The DNA here is from genome assembly GCF_015104395.2 of Macrobrachium nipponense. Classification (NCBI taxonomy): domain Eukaryota; kingdom Metazoa; phylum Arthropoda; class Malacostraca; order Decapoda; family Palaemonidae; genus Macrobrachium; species Macrobrachium nipponense. Next base: position 101,767,726 of record NC_087205.1, on the reverse strand, counting down.
CATCACCGTAATTTAATAACAATACGAAGAGGTCTTTCACTGAAAGCAGAATCATCTCCTGCAGCTGACTGCTTTCAAAATTGTAATTCGGAAACAGAGGTCCATAGTACTGGCTCTTTCCCAAAAAGAGCTAAATACCTAATGAACTTACATAACATAATTCCAATTTTTCAGCCACCTGTGGAATTGTCACCACCATGTATGTTAAAACGAATAAAGATATGTACCTCCTTGTCTTACCTGCTTAAAAAGCAAATAACAAGCACAGAAATGTACCGCCAACATGCTTTACAGCACATTAGAAGAAAAGGAGACAAATTCATGGTATATACAGACTGCTCCAAAAATAATGTTGGAGTAGGAACCTCTGCATATTCGAAAAATATGTTAATCAAAAGAAGCCTACCTTGAATATCATCAGTATTTACTGCTGAAGTCACGGCCATACAAATGGCTCTTGATATGATATCTGAGGCAAAAGCCAGTGTCTCTATTATTTTCAGTGACTCACGTAGTGCTATAGATGCTACAAGACAGTATAAATCAGTAAATCAAATAGTACAAGAAATAAAAATAAAAATTCATCAACTCCTCCAATCAGGATTATCAATAGAAATATGTTGGATTCCAGCACATGTGGAAATAAAAGGAAATGAAAATGCAGACTCAGCTGCCAAATTAGCCTGCACTATCCCTCCAACAATTACACATGCCCCAGTGTCAGACTGGATGACATCTGTTAAACCGTTGATATACCAAGATTGGAAAAGAGAATGGGCCTTAGTGCCAACCACAAATTTTTTTTTCTTCACAGGATTAATCCCTGAGAACCAGCCTGAGAAGAGTCTACTTAAGACTCAGAGGTCTGGTATATTAATAATAATATACCAGATTAACTTTACCTCAGATAATAGGGAATTACGAATAAAGCTTGCATGTACAGTACTTAACACAGTATTATTTGCTCTAAAGTAGTGCACCCTGACTACGTAGTGAAAATTTCAAACACTATCATATACTACCATGGTTAAATGGATTTTGAAAAATTATGTCCTTATACAATGTATGTTTTGATATTTTCATATATGTGTTATTATTTTAGAAACACCTTGTGAAAATGAAGACAGTGGTATATATCCAGCTAGCCCATTTGCTGAAGATGATGTATTAACACCAAATACAGATGATGATAAATCATTGAAAATGAAGGGTATGTAAAAGTATTACTGTACTAATGATTAATTGCATGTAGGGTCCTAAGTGAAATCTATTTTACTGTTAATATCCTTTATATGCTGTATATACCAGTTTACATTTGAATGCCATCCCACCTTTTGCAAGATTTGATTATGTTGTGTTTTTGTTTTGTTTATTCTATTTATTTCAAGTCTTTTGCTTTGTCCAAATGTTGTAACTTTAAAAAGAAAAAATCTTAATGTAGGGCATGATCACTTGCATTTTTTTAAATCTTTTGGTTCATTGGTAAATTATAATTCTACATTAGGTGAATAAAATTTGAATACCAGAGCAAAATACTTTTAATTGCACTTTCAGTTGTCAGATGAATTTAATAATGTACTGAAATTAATTTTACCTGGTATAGGAAAGTGTACAATTCCATTGTTTGTTTTTGTTTGATGATGTGATTATTTGTTTCAGAAACTTATTCTGAAAAGGAAATACTACATGGAATATTTCCAGCCAACCCATTCACTTATGGCAGTTAATAAATAAGACTGAAATACTTAAGAATTGTTTCTTTTTTTTATTTCTGTGTATGTGTACCATTAGTCATTGTTTAGCATTGTATGATGAAATTATGGTTTGTTCCAGATCCATCTGAAAAGGAAGATCGTGGTATTTTCCCAGCCAATCCTTTTACTGATGAAGACATTTCAACAACAGATACTGGAAAGAATAATAACCCACTGAAAACGAAAGGTAAATACTCATTATAATTTCATTTTGAGGGAATCATGGAATGTATAGGATTAGAGTAGCAGGATTAGGAGCAATGATATGTCTGAGAGCATAACTGGCTAAAACAGAAAAAATAACCTTCAAATATTGGTTATTTTGCCTTTTTGGAGTCATTTTCCTTCTATCGGGTCAATGTCCTAAGCATCGTCACTCTGAAACATGTGATGTAAACCTTGGAACAATTTCTGATGAGCATAATTGAAAGGCGTTGTAACCTTGGAACATTGTAAGCTGAAACCATCATAAACTGGGTACTGCCTACAGTCTACATTTGAATGGCATCCTGCCTTTTGCAAGATTTGATAATGTTTTGTTTTTGTTTTGTTTATTTTATTTATTTCAAGTCCTTTGCTTTGTCCAAATGTTATAACTTTATTAAGAAAAAATCTTAATGTAGGGTATGATCGATCACTTGCATTTTTATTAAATGTTTTGGTTCATTGGGTAATTTATAATTCTACATTAGGTGAATAAAATTTGAATGTCAGAGTAAAATATTTTTAATTTCACTTTCAGTTGTCTGATGAATTTAATAGTGTACTGAAATTAATTTTACCTGGTATAGGAAAGTGTACATTTCCATTGTTTGTTTTTGTTTGATGATGTGATTATTTGTTTCAGGAACTTATTCAGAAAGGGAAATACTGCATGGAATATTTCCAGCCAACCCATTTACTTATGCCAGTTAATAAATTAGACTGAAATACTTATGAATTTTGTTTTTTATTTCTGTGTATGTATGTGTACCGTTAGTCATTGTTTAGCATTGTATAATAATATTATGGTTTGTTCCAGATGCATCTGAAAGGGAAGATCGTGGTATTTTCCCAGCCAATCCTTTCACTGATGGAGACATTTCAACATCAGATGCTGGAAAGAATGATAACCCACTGAAAACGAGAGGTAAATACTCATTATATTCATTGTGGAGGGAATATCATGGAATGCATAGGATTAGAGTAGCAGGATTAGGAGCAATGATATGTCTGAGAGCATAACTGGCTAAAACATAAAAGCCAAAAATTAATGACAGTAGTCAGACTAAGGGTTGGGAGAGAAAGTAGTCAGACTAAAGGTTGGGAGAGAAAACTCTTGACTTCTTCAGCTCATTCAACTCCCAACATACTTCTAAATTTAAAAAATGATCATGTCAGTCATCCTTACTAGTGCTACAAAACTTCCTATTTACTGTCAGTATTCTCGTTTTCATCAAGTTCCTTCACAAGCCAACTCAATTTTCTTTGCGAGGATTGTTCCTCAAGTAGCCTAAACCTTGACCTCAAAGTAACTGATATTAGTTTCATAATTAAGCATATGAATATATATTTATATATATAATGTCCTACATGCTTTTGGGTTTTTGTCTTCCTACTCCACAAAATTAACCCTAACTCTTTGAGATTCTAAAATCATGGCTGCAGACACTAACCAATTCCAGCTGAGATTCCAATGATGTATTTGGGCATTAGAATAAAATAATACTTTAGTAAATTCATTACAAATCTCATATACACCATAACAAATGAATGTAGTATCACAAGACACTTACTGTATATGATGAAAGCAAACTTCACCATGGACCAAGACTTACATTCTTATATAACATTTAAGTATTTTTCCATATTTATTTGTTTTATGTATTTAGAAATATATTTTCTTTTAGCGACAGATAACTGTACTGTACATGCACACAAAAGAACCTTAGATCAGTCAGTCAGTCTTGTTATGTTCAAGATAACACAAAATGTTGCTAGGTCTGTCACTGGAGGGTTAGTGGAGGAGATCTCTTTGCTTTGTTAACTGCCTGAAATTTAGAGGGCTTACGCACACACGCACTCAGGCTAAGGCCCCACCGAATCCGTTGCGGCACGTGTGCATCCAACACAGCTATCCATCTACAAGCGTCTCCGTCTTCTGAGCGTGTGGCCCAACCAGACAAACGAGTGACGGTTATAAGACGGACAATTCAAACTTCAGCAGTACTTGCCGTTATGAAGGGAGAGCACGAGGTTTTCCTCTGACTCGGTGCTGTCAACCAAATTAGAGGCGTTGAACAGTAGGAAAATCTGGACTTATGACATAACTTTAGATGAGGAAAGAGTGGAGAATATGCAAAACTCTTTCATAAGTTACGATAGCGTCCAGACAAGTTTTTTTTTAATATTGTCGGATGCCGCCGAAAACCTTTGACTTAATTCACGAGGGCATTATATATCGAATATCAAAATTTGATACCAATTACAGAAGATCCGTATCAACGCAAGAAACTTGTAGTAACTCTGAGGGAAGGATTACTGATTTCGAAATTAAAGTTGCACTTTATTTTATTTAATACAAAAATTAAGATACGTAGAATTGTGTGTGAACTGAACACTTTGATACAGGAACTTCTGAAACAAAGATATTTACATAAATGTGTCCATTAGGATATAATGAAAAAATACTTTAATCCTTTATCATAACCACAAATCATCACATTTGATTATAACTCAAAGTTGGGCAGGTTGGTTCAAATGCAGGTGTTGTAGGTCTACCACAATTTCTTCCTTCATGCGGACCCCAGCTCGGAAACGCACGTCCACGTGCGGCTAAAAACAAAATGTTTTGTTCCTTGTGTGTCTAGTCTGGTAACGCACTTGACGCCACGCACGCTCATGCGTCGTGTGGGGCCACTCGTGTTTGAACTATGACAGTTGATCGAAACGCACAAACCGCGTAGCCGTGTTGGACGCACGCGATGCGCCGCAACGGATTTGGTGGGGCCTTAGCCTCATAACCAAATGAGTTTGTGTATAAAAATTTTATTTTATTTTTAAAACATAATGTTGTGTTTCATTATTTGTTAATTTTCAGGTGTTCTCCTTTGTTTTCTTTATTCATATTTGAACATTTGTTTGGAAGCTTATTTTATACCATTTTTTTGTAAAATTTTTCTTCAAAAAAAGCCAACAAGAGGAAAGTAGTATCTTTCTTTCTTATAACATCTTGATAGTGCATATTTTTTCCTTAAATTTTCAGTTTACTTTATATAGTTTCCTTTTCTGTTTGTTTCAGAAACCTGACTTCAAGGGAAGTTCTATTTTTATTTAATTTACACAAGCTCTTTTATTTTCAGATAAACCCTTATTAAAGAGATTAAACAATCCTGAAATAATAAGCTCAGAGGAGATAAGTAGTTCTGATGGTTAGTATACATTTGAGGTTTCATGCTTTTAAGCATAAAAATTTAGCTTTATTATTTGCATAATCAATATCCAGAACTTGAGCTGCAAGCTACCTGTTAATTGTATTATTAACATTATTTTAGCCAACTTGTTATTTATGCAAGTGTGGATGTTTGTGGAACAGCAGAAGGAATTTTTGTTAAGATATGCCTCAGACTTGTAGCCCCTTTTCATGGTTGGACCTATTCATAGGTAGCTGCATAGACTTGTGCTAAGAATTATTACTAGAGCCCATCCAAGTAAGGTCTTGAAGTTCAAGATCAGATAAGTACTGAGATCATGGTAGCTTGTTTTTGCCTGGACATCTAAATTGATTGGTTCTATATTTAAATTCTGCTCTTGACAACAAATGGTCTTACCTCTCCTGTCAACTAAGGACGAAGGGTTTGGGTATGCCCAAAGCTCTACCTGTTGAGTCATGAGCAGCCAGTCTGGTTCCTATTGATCTTGTGCAGGTAGATATGTGACTTGGTTGTTGGTCATATTTGTATGTATGATGTTTAATGATGTACTTATGAAGCAGAAAATGTTACAGATATTGAAGAAACTGCGTAGAAGCCTCTTAAGTTACATGCTTCAGTACCAGTTTTTTTATGAAAGCTGCTAAGTCCCCAATTTGGTAAAGCAAAAAATGGGGCCAATGATACACTCAGGCTTATCATATCCTTGCTTGGCTGTTTCCCTCCATCTTCTATTCTGTCTGCAGTGGTATCGACTATCACTGTAGTGATGGGAAGCTCAGACGACAGGAATCCAACATCTGTATGATAGATGTTGACTTGGAGTTGCCAAGGTGACTAGGTTTCTTGAGATTAAAGAGATTTCTGAACAACGGTCCACATTTTTTTACCTTATAACTTTTTTACAATCTTCATGATCATATAAACAATTCAGCGTAACTTTTCTGTTATTCCCATATGATTCTCTTGCTTTGCTTCACTTCTGTAAAGAAGAGGTTGGTTATTCACAGTATTCATAAATCATTGAATTTCATAGACAACCATCTTTCTGTACCTTCATGACTATTCTCTTTCTATTCATTTAGCTCTTCTCTTACAAGCATTTTCAAATATTATTTATTTATTTTCAGTTTTATTTTTAACAGTTGAAAATTGCTTAAACATTTCATGAAGTGAATTGAAATTTTGTCAATTAATATACTTAGCTATGTGAAATTGTTTTGGAAATGCTTGGTCAATACATTGTCAGTGGTTTTTTTTAAGGTAAAGTCTTTTTGTCTTCATTAAGAATATTTAACTGATGTAAAAGTAATCCAGAATTTTTTTTTTTATAGCAAGCACTTCACAAGATAGTGATAAAGATAAGCAAAGTGAAATGACCTCCATGAAGGACATGTTTTTCCTTGATATGGATGGAGAAGTCATCGTGAATGAGGAAAATAAAGATGCTGGCAAGTGAATCTTTGGTCACTTTCCCTGTGCTGTCATGTTAACCTTATCCTCAGTTATTTGTTTAAACAGATTGCATGCTAAGATGTAGGTAGTAAGTTGCGTTGAAGTTTTTTCAGTTTATTTGTTCTTAGCAAAATATATGTAGTACGTAGTTGTGTTTTTAGTTTCACATACAGACCACGCATGCTAAAGAAGGATTAACTCATGATGACCACATGGTACTTGAGGAACCCTTTTGTAAAGAATCACTTTCCCAGTTGGGAATTATATACTAATAAGAATAAAAGAAGTTAGTTGCCATTTTGATAATCAATCCATAAAATATACATCAGTAAGTTTAGGCCTTCAGAGGAGAAAATATTTAGGACATAACAGATTTTAAGAGGATTGTTTTTTAATACAGTACTTTTGTTTTGTGGAAATATTAGCCAGTATTATGTTGACAGTTTTGTTGAAATGTGGTTTTTTTTACTTAGGGTAGCCTGATTATTGTTGTATGCAAGAAAGATTTGCTTTTTAATAAATGCTATGGTTTTAAGGACATACTTCAATCCCATCTTTTGGTGATATGTTTTTCCGCCTCATAGTGATGATGTTTTAGTAAAAATTTCTCAGTTGTTCATATACGAAACAAACCTTCGGTCTTAACATTAGGATAAATACTTAGCGCCAGCTGGAAACCGGTAAAGTTTAAAATAATTGTGTATGCAAGGGACTATTGGCATCTGTGCTTGGTCACGAGTCATGTGGAGCCACCCACATACCCTTCTTTAACTCTTGACCCCGTTAGTTATTTTCTTACCGCCTTTAAGAGAGGACGTGCTTTGCTTCCGTCCTTTTAAAGCCGGTTTAGTTTGCCCCCTACTGTTTTGAATCTGTTGCGTTTGGAATTCCCGGGCACTGTTGTGAACATGAAGCCTTCTCATGCTTCGAGATTTCCTGGATATCACAAGAAGCAGATAAACGCCCAGATATTATCTTTGATGCTTTTGACGTCGGGGTACTCATCGTGTAGTAGGTCATAGGGGCAGAAACTCTTCAGATACAGTTAATTCGCTGCCTGTACTTTGTAATTTCACATATATAATATGGCTTGCCTGTGAATCCAAAGCTTGGATGATCAGGATGTGCTTTGGGAAGTAATTTTGACTAGTTGTGCTCCTTTCCCTGCGGGGAGAGGTGTGCATCGCCATCTTGTTTTCGTTCCAGATAGGCCATAGTTGATGGGGTGTGCGATCGGCGTTATGCCTATCAGGAATACCAACCCAAGAAAACAGTTGGTTTGCTATACCAGGGTCCCACGATATGGATGTCCCTTCTATCCTGATATGCACTGAATGGCGGTCGAATGCGTCAACATCTAGAGAAACAGATAGTGCAACACAGCAAACCTATTATTTTACATTAGCCTTATTTTTTCCATGCATTCCTTCTGACATTTCATTGAAAAAGGCAAAGAAGAAAGTTTCTTGAGCTTCATTAGGCAGTGATTGCATCATCGGGTAGATGGTAGGAGCAATCATTATGTTGTTTAGTAAATGTCTTTAAAACTTTGTTTAAGGAGAAAATAAAGAAAATAAGATACTGTCTGTAAATTGTTTGCTTCAAATGGTTATAGAACTCAAAAGGAACACATATAAGGTGAATAGTATCCCACAACAGTCACTGGACTGATAAATTAAATTTTGATTTATAACTCATACTAAAAGAAATGTTGAAGTAAAATGAGGATCATGATACTTAATATACATATTGAATACGATATTATACAAAATTACTGTCACACATTGGCAGCCAGTTCATCACTGCATAACGGAGGGCACTTGATATTGTCTTTTGTATCACAGTTAAAGAAAATAACACCTAAGGGTATCTGTGAACTAAGAATACTAATTCCCCTGTATCAGCAGGTGCTAATTTTGCCATGGTTTTCAAGCTCTTTAGATTAAAACACCTAACTTACCAAGCCAGCTATCCTTTACCAGCCTTCAACTCCTTCTCCTCATTTTCTTCAACCCCTTTATTGATGCGTTAATACAAGCTAAGCACATTTCGTGGAAATCTCGGCCATCAACAAGTGTATTTCTGTGGCATATCTTGCCAAACGTAAAGTTCTCTCAATCTTTAACATAAAAAAGGTAATTTTTTTAACAACAACCAGGTATACATATACTTTCATGGATCTCTTCTTCACTTTGCTGGAATCCATATGTATACTGTTGATCTTCAACTTCCACATAATTAACTTATACAAATTTGAATTCACATAATTGAAAAGTACTTAGGAAAAATTGTAAAGAAATTCCACAGTATGAAAAATTGAATTGTTCATATGCAGATTAGGTCTTAACAACAGGATATATTTCCAAGTGCCAGCTGGTAACTGGTTAAAACAATCTGAGATTGTCAAGCAAGGAATCTGTGAGATCTGGCAATGCCTTTGCGTACGAGGTGAAAGCTGGTCAGAGACCGCGCATTCAACCTTGTTACACCCAGTCTTTTCCTAACCGCTTTGGGGAGTTGCCACGTGCGCTTTGCTCTCCTTCCAAGCCAGCTTTTTCTGTCTGTGTTTTGTTTTTTCAGTGTGTTGAGTGTGTGTGTCTGTGTTGGTGTGGCTTTCCTTTAGTCTTCACGGCCTCATCAACACGTGCACGGGCATTCAAGGGTTCCTGTGCTCTTAGTTTTTGGTGCCGTCAGCAGTAGGTGCAGAGCTGATTTTTGTAAGGTGAGGAATCCCTGCCTGGAATGTCGTGCCTGCCCTAAGTCGCAGTGGAGGTTGTTTCATAGGAAGAGGGAACATCGCAGAGTTTTGACTCTTCCCTCTTGGGATGGGGTTTTCTTCACCTCGCCTAGACGATTTGGCTGCTCCCTCTCCTTTGGTCACTCTCCCTAATGCTAACTTGGGTGTTCCTGTGTCACCTTTTCTTCCATTGCTTCGTCGATGGAAGTAAATTAAATTTTTGCAGGTGTACACTGTAGCTGATTCGGCTCCTAGCTTTTCTAATTTCTCACAGCTAATTGGTTAGACAACAGAGAGAGAGGCAGTCAAGTTCTGGAAACTCATGAATATGTATATGCATGCAGGCATACTTGCTAAATATATTTTACTTTCTGCCTTTCTTCATAATGGACTGAAATGTCTGGAACATATTGAACCACAAAAAGATTAATTGTTTGTAATAGATATATATAACAAATATTCTTTGTCTATATAATACATAGAATCATATCTGAATTGTTTACTGTCCATGTTTTTGTAATTTTGATCATTTGCATTATTTCCTTTTATGTTAACTACAGAATGGTTAATTATATAAAATGAATTTAGATAGAAAAACATTCCGTAATTGTCAGTGTAGTACGTACTTAATATCATAATTGAATTTCTAGCTTTGTTCATGGAATTTCTTTTTCACTAATTTAGATGTTTTACACACATTAACATTTTTCAGATGTCATTAGTTTTGATGGAATATCTTTAGATGTTGATGGTGATGCAGGAACTCATGTACCTGAAGATAATATCTCTCCTTACCCAGTTCATGAAATACCCAAGTATTATGCTGTAAGTACAGCTTAGATTTTTTATATGTTCTGTAACTGTATAGCCTATTGTAGCTTTTTATTTTTTGTAGCTATATATCAAATATATGCTGTTCTTCAACTGATTGAATGTTACCCACTTTCTCCTCAAAACTATCTTACCAAACTACTGCTCCATTTATGCTTAAGGGGAAATCCCATTTATGTAGAAGTTACTTCAGTGAATAGGAATTTTTAATTTTAGAAAATTTATTTTCTTGTCTACATATCATTGTTCCAGCCACACGAAGGTTTTTCTTTTTTGAGTGTTATTTTTTATTTTCTATGTCAGATGGATGTAACTAGTATATTTAAACAGATTGGACTTCAGAGTATGTAATTGCTTAGAGAATTTCAAACTAGTACCTTTTGAAAGTTCATAGTCCAACAAGACAAATTTCAAATGTAATTTGCTTGCAGCTTAGGGGAATTAGGAAAGAGTGTTGCAAATCATAAAAGTATACCACTTAAAGATCAGAAGATTGTAAAAGTTATGGAAACCTGGAGCAGGAAGAGAAATCTAAAGCCATGTCATTATGAGAAGGAAACCCACAAAACTGACTTTGATGAGGATCACTGATTTCCACTAAGCAAATGTATTAAGTGAAGGCTTTATGATTGCTAGAAGGTTGCATGACGCTCTTAAATCTTGGTGAAACATCTGCTTAATTAGTGCCCATAGAAGGGTACAAAGAGTACCTTAATTGATCAAGCACCCTGCTTTTTATCCTATAATACTGAGAAAAGAAATTAAAAGATGAAGCTCTACAAATATAAGGGTAGTATAGTATTGCAAAGGGATGGTTAAGGCCACCCTATTCCGTTGTCTTTTTGTTTTAATTATATAATTAGGTATACAAAAGGTGCATTCTTTGTTGTTCATCTTAGTATTTCTACCAGAATAAAATACAGGTCATGGTATGTCTTGTAAAGATCGATATTTGAAAAATTACTAGACATTGTACTTTTACGTATCATGTATATGAGTTAACTTGAAACCCTGGATCTTCTGTTTTTTTTTTTTCTGTTTTGTGTGTGTGTGCATGTGAATAATTTCAAGATCAGACCAAGTTTGTACAGTGAAAAGGGTTGTAAGATAGTTAAAGAGGTGATTAGGTTGGGTGAAACACAAGATGTAGGGGATTATGCTCAAGGTAACAAATCTGAAGTTCAGAGCTTATTGAAACCCTTTGGAGTAGACCATTTAATTTCCCATTAGTAAGGGTTTCTGTATGCTCTAATGTATGCACCTTAATGCCATCCTTTATCATGTCAGTAACATTTTCTTTGCAGAATTCCCTTATAGCTGTTAGGATCTTGACATCTTAATTAATAGTTGGGAACCCCTAGAAGTCATTGACAGCATTGAATGTCTCAGGCATTAGGGTATCTAAAGCTCATCATTGAGAGGATTGCATTTGCATTCCTTAAGCTCTTCCATATCCATGGTGTGCCCTAATCAAGACTTTCATCTAGGGTAATACAAATCCTCCCTAGGGTTAGGTGCATCTTGATACCCTGATTAACCCTTAAACGCCAAATGGACATATTAAACGTCGAGTCAAAATGTCCCCCGTATGCCGAATGGACGTACCATATGTCGACTCAAAAAGTTTTTTTTAAATTCGCGGAAAAATACTTATAGGCCTACCAGCCGAAAACTTTTGAATCACGCGCCTTAGGGGATGCTGGGAGTTCACGGATCAAGGCGTTGTTTTGGTTACAATCGTTACGCAGGCGCGCAAGCGCGAATTTCTTTCTTATCGCACTAAAAAGTATCAGTGACACATCTCAAAAATTATTTCGTCACTTTGACATAATTTTTGCACCGTTTTAAATTATCCGTTACATGAAGTATTATACGTATATGAAAATGTGCGCAATTTCATTTAGAATGCAACAAAAAAATACTCATGATTGTAGCTTTTATCAGTTTTGAAATATTTCCATATAAATAACGATAAGTGCCAAAATTGCAATACACCCCCTGAACACCTGAATAAGCCCTGGTCACTTACCAGCCCAAACCATCATTTATTAAAAATTTACCAAATCTTTGGTTAAAATAAACTATCAGTGTTGCCAATCTCCTGGCAAACACCCTTGTTACCTAGTTACCAGCCCACCGCTGGTAGCCCTGCCTCACGGGCCGGTCACACCTGCCCTCTCACGTCAATCACTTATCGTTCGCGGTGGAGTACAGATGTATCCACAGCGAACTCCTTTTTGGTCTTGCCCGGCCTTCATTTGCACCTTTGATTTGATTGATTTTGGTGACGAATTACGCATCCCTTTGGATTACGGTTGGATTGCTCTTAATACCTTGTCATCAGATATTGATTCTGCAAAGGAAGAAACAACACAAGCTACGACAACGACTACTGCATTCTCGGCCACGACATCACAGAAAACGACGAGCGGAAGTTCAACAACGTATCTTCTTTGCCAACAATGCAAGAAAAGGATGAGTACCCTATGACACGATAGTCATTCCTTATGCGTAAATTGTAGCCTGTTCGATACTATGTAAAGAACACAGATGTTTGGAATGTCAGGAGTGGTCTTTGGACCAGATGTTAGGGTATCTCAAACATAGGAAAGGGTAGGCAGGAAGAGACTAACGTAGATCAAGATAAAGACTTAGAGACTGCTCTTTAAGAGACTTGAGAGTAGGCTGACATCGAGTATGACATCTCTGTTACCGATTTTATGTCAAGATTAAGTGAGGATAGATCGAGCAATAGGGATACTGAAATTACCAATCGTTCTTTTCCAGCTCCCCTGCCTGTTCCAGAACCAGCCCTAACCGGTGCTGGGGGTTATGGGGATCCGCAAGCCCACAGGGCAGGATCCGCCGTCCCCCCTGGCGCGGAGCAGGCAGTGTTGGCAGCAGATTCCCCTTCCCTCGATGTGTAAGTTCTCAGGATGATAAAAACTTAGGTCAGATATAGACGAGTAGCGATAATAGGCTACATAGTGTTTAGTTTAGGAAGAAAAGTGCAGGCTTCTTCGGGTCGGTTTTCTATTAAAAGTAGTAGTTTATAGAGGCACAGTGTCCTTAGAGCATCTTTAGGCTTTTTCCTGCTTCGAGTTCCTTGCATCAGAAGCTTTAGGCCATGGTTGGTCTTTCAGATATGCTCCTTCGTCTTTTTAGGTTACTTTCCTCTACTTATACGATACAATAATTGTTAATATCACTAATTCTCCGTTCAATGCATATTGACTTACGATATTCAGTATGGAGAGAAATCGAATAAAATTAACTACGGTTAGCCTAGTGTTCACGATGACTATATCGTATGCATATTCAGTAGCCTAGCCTAGCCTAAAGTATTCGCTGTACAACATATCGGTAGTTATTTTTATATTGGCTAACGCTGTAGGCTCAAGGCATTCTGACTTCGGATAATTCAGTACAGTAAGTCCTCGGGTTACGCCGGTCTCGACTTACGATGTTTCGTGGTTACAAACGCGCCCCCATAAAAATATAAAAAAAATAATATTTTGCGTCGTTCCGTCTTATGCGGTTTAGCGTCGTAAGCAACGTAAACAAACGCGAACTAGTTCCGGGCGCACGGCGGAAGAATACGCTTTGTGGGGGAGAGGACGGCGTCGCTTCGCTACGCTCATTCCTCGCCCATACGCCATTTTGGTTGTTTACACACTGCTCTCTCTCCCTCGTGTTGTATCGTTTTGTAACTTTTTGCTCTTTGTTATGGCTCCCAAGCGCAAGGCGGACTCTTCTGATGGTAGTGCATCGAAGAAAAAAAGAAAGGCCATCACCATGGAAATTAAAGTGGACATTATAAAGCGATCTGAGAAGGGAGAAACGCCAACAAACATTGGCCGCTCGCTTGGCCTTAGCCGTTCGACCGTTGCTACCATTATCAAAGATAAAGAGCGCATCGTTGAACATGTGAAAGGATCTGCTCCTATGAAAGCGACAGTGATAACTAAGCAGCGTAGTGGTCTAAATAATTGAAATGGAAAGGTTATTGGTGCTTTGGTTGGTTAAGACCAAAATCAACGGCGTATCCCAGTCAGCCTTATGGTGATTCAGGAGAAGGCGAAAAGATTGTTTGAAGCGTTGAAAAAAGAAAAGGGGGAGGGAAGTGAAAGTGAAGAGTTTGTGGCTAGTAGGGGTTGGTTTATGCGATTTAAGGCTCGGGCCAATTACCATAACCTTAAATTGCAAGGTGAAGCTGCTAGTGGGGATGAGAAAGCAGCGAGTGAAATTTCCTAAAGCGTTGTCTGAGATAATTAAGGAGGGGGGTTATTCTGCTCAGCAAGTGTTTAACGTAGACGAGACAGGTTTGTTTTGGAAACGTATGCCTAACCGCACTTACATCGCCAAGGAGGAGAAAGTCAGCACCCGGTCATAAAGCCAGCAAGGAGAGGCTAACTTTACTTCTTGGGGTAATGCTGCTGGCGACTTCAAACTGAAGCCCTTGTTGGTGTATCAGGCTGAAAATCCAAGGGCACTCAAGGGCATTTGGAAGGGTCAACTACCGTAATTTGGAAGTCCAACAAGAAGGCATGGTGACACCTTGCAGTGTTTGAGGACTGGTTCGTAAACCATTTTGTTCCAAGTGTGGAGCGGTATTGCGCCTCCAAGGGTATCCCCTTTAAGGTGTTGCTAGTGCTGGACAATGCCCCTGGACACCCTGCCCAGCTGGGAGACTTCAACCCTAATGTCAAGGTGGTTTACCTTCCACCTAATACCACGGCCCTTTTACAGCCTATGGACCAAGGAGTGATTGCTTCGTTCAAGGCCTACTACCTACGAAGGACAATTGCTATGGCTTTACAGGCAACTGAAACCAAGAAGGACTTGACTCTGAAGGACTTTTGGAAATCCTACACATCCTTGATGCTGTAAAGAACATTGCTAATTCCTGGGAGGAGGTTCAAGCAAAACAAACATGAATGGTGTCTGGAAGAAAATTTGTCCTCATTTGTGAATGATTTCCATGGGTTTGAGGACACAGTTCAGCTAGTTGTCAAGAACGTTGTTGCCCTGAGTAAGGAAATCAATTTGGAGATGGAGGTTGATGATGTTACAGAGCTGCTGGAGTCTCATGGCGAGGAGTTATCTGCTGAGGACCTGATACAACTGGAGAAGCAGATGATAGAGGAAGAAGAAGAAGCACCCACCCCAGAGCCTAAGGCTTTCACAAGGCAGGACTTGATAAGAGGTTTTGCAGAGTTGCAGCAAGCGTTGTCAACTTTTGAGGCTCAGGATCCCAAACTTGGACAGGTTCACTAGGGTTTCCAGAGGCGTCATGGATTTGATGCAGTGTTACAAGGAGATCTTGGATGAAAAGAGGTCGCTCTCTGTTCAGACTAACCTGGAGCAGTATTTTAAGAAGGTAGAGAGGCCTGCAGGAGATCCTGTACCCTCTACCTCAGCTGCCTCTGCTAATCCAGACTCGCCTGCCCCACAATCTCCAGCACCTTCTGAATGTTCTGCTAACCCAGACTCACCTGCCCCAGTATCTCCAGCACCTTCTGTAGGTTCTGCCTCACCTAAAGACTCACCTGCCCCAACATCTCCAGTAGTATGTTCTGCCTCACCTCAAGAATCACCTGCCTCAGCATCTCCAGTAGTATGTTCTGCCTCACCTCAAGAATCACCTGCCTCAGCATCTTCCAGCAACTTCTGGAGTTCTTTTTCTCTCACTAACCTCCCCCAGTCTCTCCAGCACCGCAGCTTCCTCTCCAGTGTGCAAGCCAATCAAATTAATAAAGGTAAGGAATTGTTCTCTCGTTGTTATTGATAGGTATTTACATTAAATCATGTGGTATTTTTCAATGTTCCGACTTACGCTGAAAATCGTGTTACAACGCATCTTAAGAACGGATCAACGTCGTAACTCGAGGACCCCCTGTACAGGTGTAATTGAAAACGAACGAGAATCCGATCTGAGGATAATTAATATGAATGTAATTGAACAGAATGAAGATCGGATTCTGTCCGACTAAAGCATTATAATTGTATTATATGTATCATCATATTAGCGTAGTATAAACACTAACTCGGCAGTTATTCACGCTGGAATCAGCGGATGACGAATACGGGTTTGCGTCGCTGTATCCATCTCATTCTCTCCTGATTGCCTAAAATGACTAACGTAACAACACTCTCACTTATGCCAAGTTTGTACAAACGTCTTGAAGGAGACGTGTGTTCAACTATGTTGACATTTAACATAGTCAATGAGGTATCTATCTTGGGGCATATAATCAGATTGTCAGATATTAACGGAATTCCGTATGTATGACGTCTTCATACGTTTAACAGACTATTGCCGTCAGTAATTACATTGCGCTTATGTCAATTAGTTACAAATTATTACCAGTCGTATTATCAAATTACAATGACAACTGAAATTAATATTAGGCCTAATAAAGTTAATTTAATTACCTTTAAATAGTATTTTATTACTTTTCAATTAAATTACAATTACACTAGCTTGTCGTCAAACAGCACTATTGTAAGGAGGTGTGGCTTAGACAGACAAGGATGCCGGCTAGTCTGTTTTTTGTTTTTTTTTCCTTGGCTCCAGATTCAACCATATCACTTGGTCTCGGCTAATGTTTTTGTCCCTAGTTAGCATATTAATGAATATCTGGATACTTAACTTATGGAACGAAGTCATACTGTTCGTCTTACGATGTAATTTAAGACCAAAATTTGACTGATACGTCTCATTGGAAGCTAGTTTTTCCCTCGGGTTAGATGGCATTAAATTTAGGATTCCGTTCGTTTTTCACTCGTTTTCATAGGTATTACGAACCTTACACTTTATATACTTTATTAATCCTTTGTCTGTGTGAAAACAACAGTAATGAGCTCTTTCATGCTATTAGTTTCTTTTACCACAGCTGCGTTTGAATTCATACAAAAGCTCGGGACTTCTGTCCAGGTTGCTGATGCACGTAATTTTGCCTTATTAACTTCAGCTGCATTTCTAACATGAATACAGTAATTACCGTCGCACGCGGATGAATACAATAACGGATGTTGCTATCGGATTCGATTACTGTCACACGCTGATCAATACAATAAAGTGATGTTGTTATAGGAGTCGATCGCATTAGCAACAAGTTCTCGTTCGGTTGTTCATAGCTGTACGGAGTTATACGAGTATATTATCGTTAAGACAATACCCTTTTAACTTAGAAGAGGGTGCAATTTACGGAGGTGGAGATGTTAGAACGATTGTAATTTCTCTCTTCTCTCTCTCTCTCTTTCTCTCTCTCTCTCTATCTCTCTCTCTCTCTCTCATCTTCTCTCTCTCTCTCTCTCTCTCTCTCTCTCTCTCTCACTTCCCTGATTTTATATTCTCTCTTTATCCTAGACGATTCTCTCTCTCTCTCTCTTACTTTTCTGATTTCATATTCTCTCATCCTATTTTCCACGCTCTCCTAACACTGGACTCATTGTGCAACAGAGGTTTTTCTTCCTGTCAAACGAAAAACCTTTTCAAACTTTGTCAATTTCCCTTCAGCGCTGACTGACCTCATAGGTCCCAATACTCGGCCTTTGGCCTAAATTCTATTTGTAAACCCAACAATCTTGCTGTCTGAGTTAGTATTAGAGTAGGGAGCGAATATTAGGAATATGTATAAGGTATTCATGATATGATATATCACAAGAGGATTTTAAGTATTAGGACAGATAGGAAAGAACATGTCTGGGTCTATCTGAGGGTATTCTTCCAAGTGCCAACCAGGCAGAGAACAGACAGGCAGGTACACACAAGAGAGGACATCACTACGATCGACGACACCGTCGCAGACGCACCGATGGACATGGTTGTCTCCTCCGTACAGTGAGAGGCCTAAGGCCACATGGGAGGTCCTTCAGTTTCCCTCCATACATGAGAGGCCGAGAGCCACATGGGAGGTCTTCAGATTTCCTCCATAACATGAGAGGCCGAGAGCCACATGGGAGGTCTTCAGATTCCCTCCATACATGAGAGGCCGAGAGCCACATGGAGTCTTCTTTTTCTCTACTCAGGTGAGGCACATAGCCAGCTGAGAGGAAACAGGTTTGTATCCCTCCCGCACTCAATGAGTTTTGACCTTAGGGTAGAGGTGCAGGGAGTTTTTTCCCTCCACATATGGGAGGCCTAGAAGGCCACACATTGGGAGATTAGTTTGGGACGAGTGACAAATGAACTTGAGACTGACCCGCGTACTCAATTATTTGAACTGAACAACTGGTACAGTGGAGGGCCGGGTAGATTTGATTCCCCACCTCCAAATTAATGTTGTTAATCGGGCTTATTCAGGTGTTCAGGGGGTGTATTGCAATATGAAGTTTTTATTGTAAAACTAATATTGTAATACCTACCTGAACACCTGAATGATTCCCACCCTCCTCCCCTCTCATACAGAGTTATTGAGTTATGATTGACGTGAGAGGGCAGGTGTGACCGGCCCGTGAGGCAGGGCTACCAGCGGTGGGCTGGTAACAAGGGTGTTTGCCAGGAGATTGGCAACACTGATCGTTTATTTTAACCAAAGATTTGGTAAATTTTTAATAAATGATGGTTCGGGCTGGTAAGTGACCAGGGCTTATTCAGGTGTTCAGGTAGGTATTACAATATTAGTTTTACAATAAAAACTTCATATTTCAACCGCTCAACTTTGACTCTACCGAAATGGTCGAAAAACGCAATTGTAAGCTAAAACGCTTATATTGTAGTAATATTCAACTATTTACCTTAATTTTGCAACAAATTGGAAGTCTCTAGCACAATATTTCGATTTATGGTGAATTTATGAAAAAACTTTTTCCTTACGTCCGCGCGGTAACTCTTCTGAAAAAAATCATACATGCGATTGTGGTAATGTTTGCACCATTTTAAAATTAGCCGTTACATAAAGTTTTATATATGGAAATGTGCGCAATTTCATGCACAATACAACTAAAAACAACCCATGTTTGTAGTTTTTATCAGTTTTGAAATATTTTCATATAAAAAATGATAAGTGACAAATTTTCAACCTTCGGTCAATTTTGACTCTACCGAAATGGTCGAAAAATGCAATTGTAAGCTAAAACTTATATTTTAGTAATATTCAATCATTTTCATTCATTTTGTAACAAATTGGAAGTCTAGCACAATATTTCGATTTATGGTGAATTTATGAAAAAAATAACATTTTCCTTACGTCCGCGCGGTAACTCTTCCGAAAAAATCATACGTGCGATTGTGGTAATGTTTGCACCATTTTAAATTAGCCGTTACATAAAGTTTTTATATGAAAATGTGCGCAATTTTATGTAAAATACAACGAAAAATAATTGAAGGTTGTAGCTTTTCTCATTTTGAAAATATTTGCATATAAGTCACGATAAGTTAGAAAAAAAACCACGTTCGGTCACTTTGACTCTAAACCGAACCAAATGGTCGAAAAAACGCAATTGTAAGCTAAAACTCTTTTAATTTTAGTAATATTCAATCATTTACCTTCATTTTGCAACAAATTGGAAGTCTCTAGCACAATATTTCGATTTATGGTGAATTTAAGAAAAAAACTTTCCTTCCCTCCACGCGCGTATTCTCCGCCATAAATCTCCGAATTGCGTACATCGCATTCTCGGAAAATTTACTCCGTTTCATATTAGGCATTTCATAGAGTTTTATATACGAAAATGTGCGCAATTTCATGTAGAATAAAAGAAAAAATATTTGAAGGTTGTAGCTTTTCAAATTTCCGAAATAATTGCATATAAAAAAAAAATTATTAAAAAATTTCGACATTTGGTCAACTTTAACTCATCCGAAATATTCGAAAACTGCAATTGTAAGCTAAAACTCTTACAGTATCGTAATATTCCATCATTTAACTTCATCTTGAAACAAATCCGAAGTCTCTATAACAATATTTAGATTTATGGTGAATTTAAAAAAAAATATTTTTTTACGTCCTCAGGTTACGAATTCATGCATCATTTTGTGATAATATTTTCGCTGTGTTGATTTTATCGTTTTACAATGTGTTATATGCCAAAAAGATTGCAATTTAGTTTACATTACAAAAAAAAAAAAAAAAAGTAACTTGTTACCTTTAACCGTTTTGCGCACAGCGCGATTTGAATACAATTATATAAAAGTTCGTTTTTTGCGCTATCATATATCGCATTATTTATATATGATAATGATAATTTTTATCCTTTCTGATGGTTGCATACTAAACTTCAGGCAATGACAAAAAAAGGAGCCAAAAATGAACTCTAAATATTCAAAACTAAGCGCGCTGTGATTTTTTGAAAAAATTATTTTTTCCGCTTCCGCACTCACTCAAAACCGGCTCCGGCATTTGGGGGACGTTTTGATTTTTACCGCTTCGGCGTTTAAGGGTTAAGTGGCTAAAGTAGTGATGTCATGTTATGAGGCAGAAGGATCACTTTAATATTCTGCTCGGTAATTTTGAGAGATTGGGGCTGGCTGAGAAGCTGTCTGTTACTAGGTGGACTTTAAATGGTATCCCCTTTTCTATGAGGTATTTTCTCACTTCAGGAATGAAGCATTTGTGATCCCACTCCCAAAACAACATTGCTGTCACAAAGATGCTTTGTTGTATTGCTAAAACTTGTATGTGTAATTCTTTTACTGTACATCTCATATAAGTTGTACCTTTTGAGTTTTATAATCATTTGATATGCACAATCTTGAGACAGCATCCTCTGTTCTTTCTTTTTTCCCAGTTGGAGGGTTTGAAGACATTTATAACTTACCTGTGGTAATTAAAAATGGTAAAGCCTTTCAGATAGTATTTGAGAATACATTTTTAATCATTAAAGATTTACTAAGATCATTGTTGAGATAAGATATTGATAGCTGTAAAACTACTTGATGCCTAGCAATTTATTTGATTTTTTTCACAGGGTGTTGCTGGAGTTCTTTCAGATATTGAATACAACATGGATACAGGCAAAAAGATTCAAGATGCAAAACCTAAGAAAACATGCTTCAATTGTCTTGGCGATCATAATTTCCAAGAATGTCCAGAGCCTTCCAATCCACAGAGAATTGCAGCAAACAGGAAAAAACAGAAGAGCAGTCGAATATCAAGCATGTACGTAACTTTGTAATTAATAATCTCTGTCCTTATGAGTCTCCTTCCTTTGCCTTCCCTTAGCCAGGAGGTGAGACCAGATGTACTGAACCTCCAGGCGGTTCATGACTTCTTTCCTCCCGCCAAAAGTGTGTTTAGTTCCCTGCAATAGCTGGATTGCTGGCTATTTTATGAACCAGTATGTTATTAAGCTAGTTCTGTTATTATTGAAGTCTCTTGGATGACTTCCTGAATGGGTGAAATACAGTAGAATGTATGAAATTAACTCATCTCTGTCTGCAAAACTCTTGTCTACAGTGTAAACAGATATTGTTACCTTACCCCCTGAAGGCGGGATCACAAACAAAACTGTGCTAGCTTCAAAGCAAAATGGTGGTAGGTTCAGCAACTTCCTTTCATGGGAGTTGCTAAATCACAGAATTCCAGGTTACAGAGGTCTGACTATATTAAGCTCATTTTCCTTATCAAGTTAAAATATACATATATTGTGTTATGCTCATTCTTTTTAGGGAAGGAAGAATTTGAATTTACAGTTGGTTATTGCACTTGTTGATATAGCTAAACTGTCTTTTCATTACTGGTAGTGTGACTGTGCTGTGGTGTTTCTACAAAGAGACCAATAAACTTGAACATTGATTGCAACTATTTTAGGAACAGTTTTGAGAAATGGATATTTAATAAACTGAAGACAGTCAGAAGATTTGACTGAATTACATAGCAGACCTACTATGCTTTTTAAATCAAACCAGTTTATTTACTTGCCATTTGAAGTGATGACAGGCTAAGAGATTTTTCAAACATTTATGGTAATAGTCAAATGTGGTCTATCAGGTAAACTTCAACTACTAGTCTTTTATATTTATAAAAAAAAGTATACGTACATACAGCCTTTCATGGTAGTCTTTTTCACAATATTTTACAATGACTATGAAGCAGTGCCCTTTTGTAAACATTATACCTTGTTATTAAATATTTAAGAAAATTTTCAGTGGAATAGGTATTTTTCTAATAATTGAAATACGTATTTATTATTTTTTCTTAGGAGATACCATGAAGATTGTGACAATAAATATGGTCAGTTTCAGCCAGGAAAGATCAGTGAAAATCTTCGTGAAGCTTTAGGACTTAGGTATGGAGAATTACCTATTCATATTTATCGTATGCGTTACTTAGGGTATCCTCCTGGTTGGCTGAAAGAAGCAGAAGTTCGACAGGGTGAGATGAAGCTTTATGATGGTTTTGGACAAAGTAAGTTAAATAGTTTTCAGTATTGTAGAAGTAACACTTAAGATAAAGCTTGATAGAATAATTGAGGTGATATCCTTTAATTTTTATTTAATGTTTGTTCCTTAGAAACCCATTATTCATAAATAGCCTTACTTCCATGCGGTTGCTCTTCAGTCGCACCAGTTTGTTTAATTCTGAAGGACAGAGGTTCCACTGCACATACCTGGACACTGGCAAGGCACCTCTGAATGTTATTTTTCATTCAGCCTTGCTGTGTTCACCCCATATTCCAGGTTGCCCTCTAGTATTTAGCATTTTGCAAGTTGTGCCATTTTCATTCATTCATTCATTCAGTCATTTATTTACTCTTCAGAGTGATGGTGGTCCCTTCACTTAGATGTCTGCTGGGGCTCTGATAGGTGGGGAGAATGTTTTTGTAGGGTATCCTTGTTGTGCTGGTGACCCAGTGGCCAGGGCAATTTATGTAATGCTGTAAGTATTGGGCAGTCATGACACGTGCCTTTTCCTCACTGCCTGTTTAGGTGAGGTTCCAGGTGATTCATCATACCTTTCTGACCCAGCAAGAATGGCTTCCAGGTCTCCTGGATTCAGTGATGGACACCCCCAGAATCTTTCCCACGTGGAGGAGCATTTCTTTCTTTGTTTTCAAGCTTATCCAGAATCACTTAATCTTCCCAATGCTCAAGGGGAGGTTGTTCAGAATATTCTTAAAATAGTCTTTATGAAGGTTATAGCAGCAGTTATTGCTAACCCTTGTGGGGCCTCTACATCTTACTTTTACCAAGGAAAGTGGGCAAGATTTGTTAGTTTAGCATGCATAACAAACAGGATACTGTAGACTATTCCAGCTCTAGCTTTTTCTTAAGCATGTCAAGAATATATCTATCAGTTGTTGCAACCACAGGGCAAATCTCTCCAAAGTAGTACTTCAGAGTGGTGTAGATTTAGGGAAAAACTCGAATATTTTGGACCTATTTTGTCGTTATGGTATGTAGTTCCTAAGTGTAAGATTAAACCACATTGGCACTTGACACTGGTCTGCTGTCTCACCAAACCTTCTTGTGAACCCTTGTCTCTACTTTCTACCTGGACCTGACCTTCAAGGTAATATTTTTATTGTTCCTTGCCTTCTCTAACCATCTTAGGAAGCTCCAATCCTTGGTTTGGGAGGTCTCACCTCCCAGTCTTTGGTCTTTCATTGTGTCTGTATTTTATTACTGGAAGTGGTCTTCAGGGAGACACAAATCATCCATGGATTCCAATGTTGTGCATGCTTTACCATCATCTTTGATGAGGACAGTTTCCCTCATTAGGGAAAAGCTATCAAAACCAGTTTTTATTGCACACACAACTCCCTCCTGTCTCTTATTGGCCTCTTTTGCTGTTTGGGTTGCAGGAATTTACTGACTCTGTCAAGTGATCTCCCAGGTATGCATGGATATATCTAAGGAGGACCTTTTGTCCTCATTGGTCTTTAGTTCAGTATGGAGCCCTCTGCCATTCTGAGAGCAGGTACTTGGAATTGTTAGTCTTTGGATGTGTACTTATTGATGTTGATGGTCATGGAAGGCCATATATATAACTGGTTTGGGAGAGATATGGGCCTCTCATCCTCTTCCTCTTCATGATATTCATTCCTGATGTTCATGATACTAATTGGGTGTTTATTTTCTATGTATATCATCATTCATGTCTGGCACTAGTGAGAGGATGGAGTAACCAGTTACTGTTATACAATCTGTTACTGAGAGCTCTCAGTCTTCTATGAATGATACTTTTGATATACAACTTTGGCACCACACAGACCATTTTTGGAGAGGACAGACTTCTGATCTCATAATTTTCTCTTGTCCATCAGACCTCCTGTCACATATCATTGTCTTCATAAAATGCAATTCAGGCTATTGATGAATAATGGGTTCATAATGAACAAAGAACATTGGTATACCAAACTCATTCCTTACACTTTGTTCTCAAGGTGGGCAGAAAACAGTTGACCAATGGAAGAATGAGGCCCATGAACTGGACAATTGGGTCTTTCTTCTTTCAGGATCTAACAAATTGGTGCAAATGGAGAGCCATTGCACAGAATTAACTTTGTATGATTGGTACATCATTAAGAAGAACAGTGTTCATTTATTAAAACCTCATTAATATTACTGATTGACCGATATTGTTTTCTTAGAGCATGTCCAAATCTTTAACATTCATTATGTAGTTTTAGTCTTAACTGTCAAGTATTTACCAAGTTATTTTTGCCTTGTTTCAAGCATCATTTATTTTGTAGGTGTACTTCATCCAGATGCTGAAGAAGGGGAACTAGATCATACATTAGTAAAGTACAATCCCGATAAATTGATAGGTTTTCCGGGATTTAATGTTGATATCCCTAAAGGCTATCGTGATGTAAGTATTTTAAGTTAACTTTGCTTTTACTTGTTGACACTCTTTTTGGATTGTATGACAAAAGCTTCAAGTGTTTCATAAATGCATGTATGAAACAAGAATTATAATGTAAAGTACCTAATATTTTGTTTTAGTTTTTGCAAATCTTGTTGAATAGACTGTTTATACTAAAATACTGAGATTTTTTAGGACTGAGTAAAGTGAATTGTTTTTCTTTAATTTTTGCATGTATGTGCTGTATGCTAGAGGATTCAAAAGCCTGAATGATAATAAATATATCCATAACAGGAATGGAGGGTGATGAACTTTATGCCTATGCAACGCAAGCATAGAATCTCAGAATTTAAGCGTGTTATGGAGATGAACAAAGTTAGTGCATACAAGAAGAGAAAACTAAAAGATGAACATTTAAGGGGTGCTGATACTTCAGTATCTTCAGCTGAAATGGAGATTGATGGTAAGTACACGGCATGTTTGGTATAAGGTGAATCTTTTTAAAGCGAACACATTTTTATGAATTTCATTTATCTTAAAATTCACAATAATAAGTGTTTATTTATATAGTGTCAAGGCTTTATAAGTTTGCATTCAAAATTTCCCCTGTAGTGATTTTCTAAGTGGGATAATGTAGTGGATATTTTCCTTGGACCAGTGTTGCATTGCTGCTCCCATTTGTTTATGATTTCCAGAACATGTGTAGATTCTTATTAGTTTGTGTGTGTGTGTGTTTTTTTTTTCTTGGCTATTTGGCCATGAGTTTTGATACCCATGTAGGTAGTCTGTGTGATATGAGCAACTGCTTATTACATGTAATCACAATTCTAACAGCTTCCACCATGTGGCATCTATAGTCACACTAGATTTAGTGGGGAATAATTATGGGGAAAAAAGGTAAGGCATTTTATCTCATAGTGAAAGTATTGTAACATTTCATCTTGATATTTTACAGCTCCTGGGTATACATGCCCCGTGACCTGGTATAGATGCCATTAGTCCCTGGATCTCACAAGTGTAATTTTAATTCTACCGGTTTCCAGCTTGCGCTAGTAAATCCTAATGTTAAGACCGAAGGTTTGTTAGTTATGAAAAATACAAATTAGTTACAAATTTGGTATTTTTCACAATAGGAGACGAATTTTTTATTCATCATGGTCAAAAGTGTTGTCAGCACTTTTATAATGAGGGAATGCATTATTAATTAGTGTTGTAACACCAGATTCTTCATGATGGTTTAAAAAGGGTTTAAGAATACTATGGATAATCGGATCTTAATTGTATTACAAATTCCACAGAGGGATTCAGGACATTAATACAATAGACTATCTATAGGTTATTGCTCTCATTAGGTTTCACTGTTGTTTTTTGATTGTGCAAATGAAGATATTTTTTTATATGCCAAATATGTTTTCTTGAAGATTTTTATTTTTCATGCGGCAAAATAGCAAAATACTAAACCTAAAAAATAAAATATATTAAAATTAAATATTTAAGAATGCCAAAATATAGCAATATCCGTATTGAGAGAGATACAAGTGATATGTGGTGTACACGTGCAGTCAAGTTAGTCCTCCACTAAAAAATAGTTTTTCACTTATATAACTTACCCGGTGGTTACATCTAGCTGTCGTCTCCTGACGTCACGGCAGAATTTGAAATTCGCGGTAGCGCTAATGGTTTGACAGGTGATCCCTCTACTCCCGCCCTCTACCGGGTACCAGGAACCATTCCAACAATAAATCAGAAGTTTCCTGCCGTTGGAACCAATAACACGGTTCCTCTGCTGGTTGGAATTTGGATTTGATCATCTTGGTTTTCTCCTTTTGGTGATGTACCTTGAGTTTACTGATCTTTTTGCTAGCGCTATACAGTGGACCCCCCGTATTCGCGGACTCACACATTCACGGATTTCTCTCGGGAACGTTTCCCCGCATTATTCGCGGAAAATTCGCGCATTCGCGGTATTTTTCTATGAGGAATAACCACAAATTCCTGGTTTTTGTGATCAATTTCATCATAAAATGCACTTTTTGTGATAAAACTATTAAAAAAAAACCAAGTATTGGAAAATTTGTAGTTGGTTTTTCTTAAGTTTTAAAACTAACAAAATAGGCTGTTTTTAGCGCTTTTATAGGGGTTCCAAACATTCGCGGATTCTAACTATTCTCGGGGGGGGTCTGGTACGCATCCCCCGCGAATACGGGGGGAACACTGTAGTTATTTTGGTTTTGATATTGTTGTCCTTTTTAGGAATTAATTTGATTTTTTCACGATATCTGACACCGGCTCTATTCAGTATAGGGTGTGTAGTAGTGGGTGTAAGACTAGACTTCTTAAAGCTTCACTTGATCCTCATTCTACTTGTGTTAGCTGTAGGGGACGTGAATGTTCTTTTGAGAATACGTGTGAAGAATGTAAGTCTCTAACATCTCAGGAGTGGAAGGCACTGGAAAAGTATATGAGAAAGTTAGAAAAAGATAGAATCAGAAAGGCTTCACAGAGATCTTCTTCTGAGTCAGTGAGTAGCCAGGATATTCCTCTGAACTCTGTTAATCCTGATCCTATTAACCCCGTAGTGGTTTCTCCTGCCCTCGACTCTGTATCTCCCAATCCCGATCCCGTGTCAGTATTACGAGCCGATATGGACTTGAAATTTGTCTCTTTCCTCACCACTATGCAGAAAATGGGTGAGACAGTGCAAGAAGTGGTACTTAAGTGTGATAAGTTACTTAGTGCAAGTGTAGTGGAGGAGGTGGCTGTTCGGCCCGTTCGTTCTCCTAGGTCTAGGCCCCTGTCAAACTCCCCAGATCCTGGGAGGAGGCATGCCGAAAACCGAAGGGAGGCGAGCGGGATCTGCTCCCGAGCAGTCGCCCCCCTCAAGCAATCCTGTAGCCGTATCCCAGAATGCTGTCGCTCACCATCGGAAAGGTGTTGCGAGGAAGTGTTTTTCGTCAAGCGACTCAAGCTCAGATGTTTCCTCTTGTAGAGGTTGGCGTCATAAGACTTCTAGACCGCTGAAAAGGTCCCGCGATGTTTCGCCTGCTGCGGTTCCCAAGGAGGTGGCGGCTGCTGAACCTTCTTGTAGTTTTTGGGAGGAGCCTGAAGCCTTTTCTCCGGCGGTTTCGATATATCGCCCTTCTCTCATAGAATTGGAGAAGCCGAACACGCACACTCCTTCGGAGCCTTCCCCAGAGCCTCCTCAAGCAATAACTCCGCGGCTCCAGACGTGTTTGTGGCTCATCCTTCTACTCCTCCCGCGCCTTCTACGTCGGTGGATCCTCAACCTTCTGTGTTTGAACAGATGAATGCCAAGTTAGGCAGTATTTTGGAGCTTTTTGGCAAGTCTCTTTCATCCCCGAATGCGCTCCCAACCGCCTTACATCTTCCGCAGGCTACTGTGCAGTCCTCTTCGCAGGCTCCTCTTCAGTCGCCTCTTCAGGCTCAGACTCTCCATGTGACTCCTCTTCAGACGCCGCTTCAGGCGCCTGGTCAGACTCCTTTCCTGACTCCGTCTATGGCGCCACGTCAGGCTCTCGCTCGAGCGCCAGCTCAGCCGCCAGCTCAGCCGCTCAGATTCGTCTCAGTACAGGCTCAGACGTCTTCTGCTTTCTCGCACCCGCCTCGGGCACAATATGGTGTGACTTCGTCGAACAGGATTCCGCTTCAGATGGAATGTTCTCCAGTTTCGTCGAAGGAAGCATCGGATCTGGAAGAAGAAGAAGAAGAAGTACTTACAGAAAAAGACAAGCATTTGTCGGGGTATAAGCTTCTTTTACGATTCTTGGACAAGAAGCACCTTTTTCCGCAGGAGATTGTGAGCGAGATCGCTCAATCTTTAACACAGAAAGCGACCCAGGATCTTTTATCACAGTCAGTGAGAAGCCCAGGAAGATAGCTCCGGTTCTTTCTGCTTCTCAGAGTGCTCCCTCCACGGAAGCTCCTAAACCATTTTGAGGGAGAGCTCCCGTTCGATCTTTCTCCAGGTTTCGTGGGAGAGGTAGAGCCTCATCTAAAACCACTCCCTCTTCCATCAAGAAGTAGGCCCGTAGTCCTCCACACAGCAGTAGGAGCCTTTTCTGGCAGACCTGGTTTCATCTCGGAGCGGATCCTTGGACGGTCCAGGTCCTGAAGGAAGGATACACCATTCCGTTCATCAAGAACTCCGAAAAAATTTGCCGCCCTCCATCAAGAAGTTCTCGCCTTACTGGCAAAGAGGGCCATAGAGTTAGTGGGCTCTCCTCAGGAACCAGGATTTTACAATCGCCTTTTCCTGGTAAAGAAGGCCACGGGGGGTTGGAGACTGGTGTTGGATGTCAGTGCCCTGTTTGAATTTTGGCCTAGCCTAACTCCTTTCTTTCTCTATAAAAATGAATAATCTACCCACCTGTACGCTTTCTCCAACTCCAGTACACTCCAGAAATCACCTTAAAACACCAGCACCACAAGACTTACGACCCAAAAAACAACTCCTACCAGACAGAGAGCTCTCCCCTACCAACCACACACCACCAACACGTGCTTTCTACTGCCCCGTGTTATTGTTTACATCCTGCCGACGCCGCCGCCATCTTGTCTATGACGTCACAGCCTATGACGTCACAACACAACTTAAATACATCAACAGACACCTTCTAGAATCTACCACATGTTGTCTATATATAGGACACCCACCATATTTCAACAATGCATAAAATACCCATAACAATTATACAATATATAATCACACTTATCTATACCCATAACAATTTATACAATATATCATCATTCTCTCTTTCTCCCTCCCCTCCGACTGTTTCCTAACCTAGTATTCCCCCTCTTAATTTCCTTCGTCCTCCAACTCTTTACCCTCTACATAATTTCTAATACAATTCCCCTGAAACTCCTGCTTTAGTTAATACATCAGCCACTTGCTCCTTTCCTTTTATCCATCTCACCTCCTTTATTTCCCCGGATTCATGGTTTCCCTTATTGCAGCAATATCTATTTTTAATCTCTTGCTACTTACACCAGTGCTCGATTTGATGGCGGTCATTAGTGTTTTACTATCAGTGTTAACCAAGGCTTCTAAATTTCTCCCTCCTACTACCTCTTCCCACAAATGCTTGAAAATATATCATCCTTCTACAGCTTCCCCAACACTCAGGGCTTCAGCCTCAGTGGTGGATTTTGCCACTCTCCTGGATTTCCTAGACTTCCACCATATGGGACTTCTTCCTCTTCCCATCTGTCAAAGAAATAATATAACCCAGTTGAGTATGGCCATCTTCTATGTTCCAAATGAAGCGTCTGCATAGGCTTCCCAATAAACCCTTTCTTCTTCCATCTCACTTATTGTAACTTCGCCCATCATGCTCTTAGTTTTTCTCACAATTTTAATAAGTTTTTCATATCCTGAGTTGTTCCTTCTTTAAATGCTTTACTTAATTCGCTAATATCATAGATATTTCTGGCATCGTGTGTATGATACCCAATTCAGCTGTCCTCACCACCACTGATCTGTACTCTTTTTGTCGTTCTAGCACTCTATTACCCGTATATCTTCTAGCCTCTGGTTCTCTTATGGAATTTATATACTGCCACTGATTAGGGAAATCTATTCTCCTTCTGCTCTATTACTACTCCTATATACTTGAACCTTTTACTCTCTTGTTCTCCTACTTGCAATTTCCCTTTCAATCTCCCAATCGTTTCCTTTAAGAAATCCTTCAGTTCCTCCGTAGCAAAAATCATCTACGTGTGTACACAAAATGCCATTCAATTTATTGTCCTTTTTCCAAAAGAATATATTAGGTTCTAGTCTACTTCTCTCTCTTGAAGCTCCTTCACTACTTTCACCACTTTACAATACCATGCTTTTGCTGCATCCTTGAGCCCATAGACTGTTTTCTTCAACTTCCATAATCCCCTCCAACCATCTTCCCTTGGTGGCTTCAAGTACACTTCTCTTTGTATCTCGTCACCCTTGTAAATATGCAGTTTTTGACATCCAATGTATAACAATTCCAATTTTTTCACCTTTATTATGGTTAGACAGAATTTTAAAATTTCAGCATTGCATGTGGGAGCATCCTTTTCCCACTCAGCCATTTCTTCTTCAAACCCTCTAGCTACCAATCTTGCTTTACATATCCTTTCCCCCCCTTTCATCTTTTCAGTTACTATCCATCTTGTAGATATAGGTTTTTGTCCAACATCATTTAACTCCTCATATACCTGGTTATCTCTCCAACTTAGAAGTTCTTTTTCTTTAGCTTCCATTATGCTTCTATTTTCAATCCCAGCAACACCTCCTCTTCATCTTCAATTTTTTCTACCTGACTATAATCCCTCAAGTTAACCCACCCTTTGTCACCTGACTGTGAGTCTCGTATATTGTACGAATCAGCCCATGCTTGCTTGATCTTTTCCTGCAAGACCTAAAATAGTCCATTCTTCTACTTGTCCTGTATCATTGTTTATAGCCCTAACTCTATTTCCCTTTTGAATTTTGGTATCTCTTCCATTAACTTCGCTTTCTATTGACCCACTTTGCCCGTTATCTTCCACTGTTTCCTCTATCACCTCTCTTTCTATAGTCTCTTCTGTGTCTGCATTCCTTCTCTCACCCATTATCTCTCTCTCCTTCCAGCCAATCTAACTTTCCCTTCATTTGGGCCATCTGACCTACCTTTCACCCCATGGGATTTATCTATTCTAGCGATATCTCTTCTGTATCTGGTGATCGTCGTTGAATCCTTGTCACATGTAGTCCTAGCTACTTCTCTTAAAAGAATCCCCATGTTTGACTATTATTGTTTTCCCCGATACTCCCCACTACCTGAGCAGGTCCTCTCCATTCATTTTCATTTTCCCTCTTATAGAATACCTCATCTCCTACCACTGCTTTCTTCAAATTTATGTTCTCTGATGTTTTTTTGTTTAGCGCTATTCTTATTTTATTACAGGACTCATTTTTTATAAATGCTTCTCTGGCCTTGTGCATTGCATTCAGTGTGTCCCTTACCATACCTCTTCCATCCCTTTTTCTCTGCTTGCAGGACTAGAACTTCTTCTCCTATTAGGTTAGGCAGTGAAGGGTTTTTTCCAAATACTAATTGGTTGGGAGAGAAACCTCCATTATTCATTAAACAGTTCCTAGCACTCACTACCCATTTCAAAGCTAGGGACCATCTACTTCCTCTTCCTCCATCATCTTCCTTACACTTCCCTTGATCATGCCTACGGTCTTTTCACATAATCCGTTGCTCCACGGAGATTCTGATGCTGTGGCTAATACTTTAATATTCCATTTTTCTGCCATCCCTCCTTACTTTTTCATTTTGAAATTCTCCCCCATTATCTGACAATATTTTGGAGGGTGCTCCAAATATAGCAAACCAGCACTCAAAAAGTATCTTTATTATAGTTTCTGGTTTCTTATCTTTTATCCAACAGGCCTGACAATATCTCGTTGCCATATCCACTATTACCAAGAACTTTCTCTCTTCTATCTCTCCACATCCATCGCTACGACTTCATTGAACGTTTTACTCCAAGAAAAAGCCTACTACCGGTTTGGCGGGGTTTCTTTTGTATTTTTTACAAACCTCACAATTTTTAATCAGTTCCGTTAGTAACTTCTTATTTCCTCTTTTTCTTTTTCGATTAACCCATTACTCCACTGTGCTTCCTCTGTTAGCTTCCATATTTTATCTCCACTTCCATGACCAAACTTGTAAATGTAATTTCTTCATGTGTTCTTAATTTTTCCCTCGGATTCTTTCCCTTCCAACCCTCCAGTAATAATTCTTCTACCTTCCTCCTCTTATAGGCACTCTTAAATGAAACCCTGTTCGTCTTCTCTAACTCTACTTTCATTCCCCACTAATACTTCTACTATGACACATTTTCTTTCAAATTTAGGGTCATACCCATTTTACTCATGGTTTGCTAACCTATCAGCCAGGGTATATCACCTTGCAGAATTTCCGTCTTCAAATAAAACTTTCTGTTTTTTAGTATCACAGGTATTTCTATTATTCCTCTGGACTTATAAGATGTCTCACCAAAATTAAACACTTTATTAGACTCTGTCCTAGTGTCCCTCATTCTCCCTCAACTCTTCCTGACTCAAATCCATGACAATACGTGCTAGTCACAATTCCCCGCAAACTGTTGATTTACACCCTGTGTCCAAAATTGCATCAACCACCTCCCATGATGCTTCCACTATTTTATTAACTTCTCCTACATAAACCTCTTCTTCTTCTGTCCCATTTCTGTTTTTACCTTATTTTTCTTCTAGTCTTGTTCAGTTTTTCTTTTACTTCCTATTATGAAAATCTGAGGACAATCCCTAGCCCAATGCCATTCTGAGCTGCATATTGCACATAACTGTTACCTTCCCTTCTTTGTTTATAGGATTCTCCACCACCCCTTCCTCGGTTCCATCTTCCCCGATATCTTTGGTTTTCCCTCCCTTCTCCCAGAACTGGGCATTGCCTTCTGACGAACCCCCACCCCCATTCCCGTTCCTCTTTAGTCCCCTAAAATCCCTCAAATAGTCTTTTCATTGTTTGCGACACTGTTTCCGTACTCTAGCTTTTCTTGCCCACAAGCCGATAATACCATTTGTTTTTGATTTTCCGTGAGATTTGCTTGCTCTATTACATGATACCCCTTGACTTCGCCTTCAAGCGCGCCTTTCCCCATTGCTCTTTCACACTCAGATGCTGCCTTCTCGTATCTAATTAAATAGTCCGCCATATTTTTCACTAGATTCTCTTCTTATTAGAAGGTATCTTTTTATTCTACCGTAATTCTCCATTACGAGTCTTTTAGATAGGCTTTATCTAGTTTCTCTAGGATTAACTTTGGACCCTCTGTACCAGTAAGTTTATCTTTATCTAATGCTTCCACTAGCTCTCGGGCTTTCCCTTTTAAGCTCATTCTCATTTCTATCGCCGGGTATTTTGTATCTCTTCCATACAACAATAGCCAATCTTCGGCTTGACCTTTCCATTCTTTGTATCTTCTTGTATCCCGCTAAACCTAGGACATTCCCTTCTCCATCTAGTAGTCTCCCTTTGTTCACTGTCGGATCCAGGCATCTTTGATCAACCACGCTCTGCTACCAGTTTGTATTTTGGCCTAGCCTAACTCCTTTCTTTCTCTATAAAAATGAATAATCTACCCACCTGTACGCTTTCTCCAACTCCAGTACACTCCAGAAATCACCTTAAAACACCAGCCACAAGACTTACGACCCAAAAAACACTCCTACCAGACAGAGAGCTCTCCCCTACCAACCACACACCACCAACACGTGCTTTCTACTGCCCCGTGTTATTGTTTACATCCTGCCGACGCCGCCGCCATCTTGTCTATGACGTCACAGCCTATGACGTCACAACACAACTTAAATACATCAACAGACACCTTCTAGAATCTACCACATGTTGTCTATATATAGGACACCCACCATATTTCAACAATGCATAAAATACCCATAACAATTATACAATATATAATCACACTTATCTATACCCATAACAATTATACAATATATAATCACCCTGAACGTCTTTGTCCTGAAGACAAAGTTTTCTATGGAAACGACCCAGTCGGTATTAGCAGCGCTTCATCCAGGAGATTGGATGGTTTCCATAGACCTTCAGGACGCCTATTTTCATAAATTGCCCGGATTTCATTCGGCAATCGAGAAGACTTCCTTTGAGTATTCCGTGTGGTTCCAGGGGCCACATTTATCAGTTCAGGGCCCCTCATGTTTTCGGCCTGTGCGACAAAGCGTCCATAAGTGGTTACCACCGATGAGTTCTGTCCGTCAGTAGCAAACGTGGCTTCATCTGGACAGGATACGAATCTCCATGTATCTGGACGATTGGCTTCTCAGGGCAAGTTCCAGACAGAAGTGTGTGGAGGACTTACAAAAGACTTTAAGGTTGACGGACAGCCTAGGTTTGTTAGTCAAGAAGGACAAGTCGTGTCTCACTCCTTCTCAGGAGATACTTCTCGTCAGACAAACTTGCTCGGCGAATCAGTGGATGAGCCTTTAAGGAACCTTGGCCTCGATAGAACAATTTGTAAGTCTGGGCAGGCTCAACATGAGACCACTTCAGTTTTACTTGAAACAGAAGTGGCAAAGGAAGAAGTTCCCAGACTCCTTCGTGTTCCCCATCTCGGAAGGGATCAAGCAGGACCTCATTTGGTGGAAATCAGAAGGAAGGCTTGTCTCTAAGCCAGTTGAGCCCCAACCTTACGCTCTTGTCAGACGCATCGGACAAAGGGTGGGGAGCTACTCTGGGGAGAAAGGAAGTGTCGGGACTTTGGCAGATTCATCAGAGAAGCTGGCACATAAATCTGAAAGAGTTGAAGGCAGTTCATTTGGCTCTAATGCACTTCCAGACAGAGGTAAGAGGGAAAGTAGTGCTGGTTCAAGCAGACAACACCACGGCTCTCTCTTACATAAAAAAACAGGGGGGGACACACTCGCTCTCTCTGTGCGAGGCAGCGAGAGACCTACTCATTTGGGCGAAAGAGAACAAGGTTGTCTTGAGCACAAGATTTACTCAAGGCTCGAAGAATATAAAGGCGGACATTCTCAGCAGAAGAGGACAAGTCCTCTCCACAGAGTGGACTCTACATCCTCAAATATGCAAGAAGCTTTGGGGGATTTGGGGATGTCCTCAGTTGGATCTCTTCGCCACGAACAAGACAGCTCGTCTACCACTGTATTGCTCCCCAGTTCCAGACGAGGAGGCGTTTACAGTGGATGCTATGCTTCTGGACTGGTCAAATCTGGATCTTTATGCCTTTCCGCCTTTCAAAATGCTAAGACTAGTTCTGACAAAGTTCAGAAGTCATCAGAACGTCAGGATGACTCTGATAGCCCCCTTTTGGCTGGCCAGGGAATGGTTTCCGGACCTACTACAGCTTTTGACGGACTTTCCGAGAGAGTTACCGTTAAGGAAGGATCTACTCAGACAGCCCCACTTTCTGAGGTTCCATCACAACTTGTCCGCTCTTCGACTAGTCGCCTTCAGACTGTCGAGCATCTCCTCAGAAAGAGAGGATTTTCAAAGAGAGCTTCAAGGGCTATTGCTAGACCCAGAAGAGAATCCTCTGATCGAGTGTACCAAGCTAGTGGGGTCCAATTCAGAGCTTGGTGCAAAGAAGAAGGAATTTCGTCTTCTAAGACCTCTATAGCTCAGTTAGCTAAACTTCCTTTCTTTTTCTTCGTGAGAATAAAAGAAAGCTTTCTACCCAGACGATTAGGGGTTATAGAGCTATGTTGTCTTCTGTGTTCAAACATCGAGGATTAGACATTTCTAATAATCAAGACCTCTCAGACCTGATTCGTTCCTTTGATACGACCAAGACAAAGGAGTCAAGAACAGTAGCTTGGAACCTGGATGTAGTTCTCAAATGGCTGATGTCCGATAGATTCGAACCGATCTCCTCTAGTTCTTTTAGAGATCTGACTAGAAAGACACTTTTTCTTTGTGATTTAGCATCAGCTAGAACGAATCCAGTGAGCTGCATGCTATTGATAAGAGAGTTGGATTTGCTAAGGGCAATGCCATTTGCTCATCAATGCTGGGTTTTTTGGCTAAGAATGAAAATCCTTCACGTCCTTGGCCTCGTTCTTTCTCTATAAAGAAACATTTTGGAGTTAGTGGGGCCTAATGAGCCTGAATGTCTTTTTCTGTCCAGTGAGAGCACTTAGACATTATGTGCAAAGGACCAAAGGTATAAGAGGTAAGAGTGATAACCTGTGGTGTTCAGTGAAATATCCTTCTCGTCCTCTTTCTAAAAATGCGCTCTCCTTTTTAAGGAATTTGATTTCTGAGGCACACGGACAATGTCAGGACTCAGATATCAAAGTGTTTAGAGTCAAAGCTCATGAAATTAGAGCAGTGTCTACGTCTATGGCGTTTAGACGTAATCTGTCTTTGTAAGACATTATTAAATAAATACATATTGGAGAGCAATTCTGTCTTCGCATCTCATTATCTGACAGATTTGCAAACCACATATGAAAATTGCAGTACATTGGGGCCATTCATTGTGACTGACACGGTTTTGGGTGAGGGAGAGAAGGATGTATCCCATCCTCACTAACTTTTCTCCTTGATTATGGTTTTGTATTTTTAAGGTTGTCTGAAGATACAGGGAGTTTTTTGAGTATCTTTCAGTCTTTTAATGTCTTGGTGTATTTCTTAACCGGGTGTGGTGATCCCTCATTTTTCATTGTGTTTTGTGGTGATTTGTACTGCGCCCTGAGCAGGGGCATTATAGTCTTGTCCGTTACGGTCACGTCCTCAACGGCAAGTACTTATTATTGTGTCCGGCACACGGATCCATATATCCTGTCGGTACAATAAAGGCCAGCAGACTACAGAGGCAGTAACCACTGAGTCAGCGGTCTTTAAAGGTAAGGAACCTATATCTTCGGATAATTCCAACAGTTGGGTAAGTTATATAAGTGAAAATGACATTTTTATAATAATATAAAGTTTCACTTATACTTACCCGGTGGTTACATAACGAAGCCCGCCCTCCTCCCCTCATATGGACAGGTAGGCATGAAACTTCTGATTTATTGTTGGAATGGTTCCTGGTACTCGGTAGAGGGCGGGAGTAGAGGGATCACCTGTCAAACCATTAGCGCTACCGCGAATTTCAAATTCTGCCGTGACATCAGGAGACGACAGCTAGATGTAACCACCGGGTAAGTATAAGTGAAACTTTATATTATTATAAAAATGTCATATTTATAAAGGTACTCAAATAAGTATGCCATTTCTTTAACAT
Organism: Macrobrachium nipponense; assembly: GCF_015104395.2. Taxonomy (NCBI): domain Eukaryota; kingdom Metazoa; phylum Arthropoda; class Malacostraca; order Decapoda; family Palaemonidae; genus Macrobrachium; species Macrobrachium nipponense. The sequence continues at coordinate 101,729,970 of NC_087205.1, read as the reverse complement.
GATTAATTTTATATTCCTTAACCTAATTGTCAGAAAAAAACAAAAATAAAGCGCTTAATCATCAGAAAAAACAAAAGTAAAGTGCTTGATAACCCCAGATTTTTAAAATCTTGGAAACACTTCTGTGGTAGCCTCACATTGCTCTTATTCATGGACATACATAGTCACTTACCCTAGATGGTTTCATTGTATACATTCCATATGGCGGAATCACTAAAAGATTTTCTTTATTTTTATCAGTTGCTGGAGATTTACAAGAAAATACCTTTTTACCTGCTGAAGTAAGCAGGCAACCTGTCGATCATTTTTATACTCTGTATTCTTTTTTGAAGTGTAATGCCTCATCAGAGTTAACATATCCCATTGCATTCTTTCTGACAGAATCTGGAGTCACCTCTTCAGCAGAGATAGAATTCAACCCACCATTACCAGATGAACCCTTACCTCCCTTACCTCCTGAGGAGAAGGAGAGCCCAGCATCACCGGAAATGGTAGGCATTTCAGATGTTAAACTGCATCTTTTTTCATATATTTTGAATGCTCTAGTGTCATAGTACTTAAATTCTAGAAATTATTATGAGTTTCTTCTTTTTCCATGATAGCCTGAACCTGTGGAAGAAGGGGAAATTACAGAGGAGGATTCACAGTCCTCCATGAGTTATCTGGAGGCCAAGCGTAAATCACTCTTAGAACAACTGGGACACAGTGGAAATCCCAGTGCCGAGTCAAATCAAGAAAGTAATGCAGAAGAAAAGGAAAATGTAAATTCATCTGATGCAGAAAGTGAAACAGAATCAAGTACACAACTCAATGAAGAGTCTGAGAATTCTAGAAGTAGTAGCAACACTAACATTCATAAAAAACAAAAGGTTAAACACCATAGATCACAGTCCAAAGGTTTCAAGTTAGGTGTTGCTATTCCTCCTTCTATTACTCCGTTCACTCACTTGCCAAGTGCAGAGAAGTGGACTGTTGATGTTACAGATCACATAAATTTTGAGAATTTACCTGATGCTTTAGGAACTTGGGAAAAAATGAAAGGTTTGGTGAGTAAAGTTAGAAAGCGAATGGGTGAAATACATGTAGATGAAGATGAGTAATTTTAGAAAACTGTATAGTTCCACTTTATACATTGAAGCTTCCCAGTGTTTGTATTGTTTTTACAGGGGATAAAATTTATGTTGTTCAAGACTTGAGCAATGTACAGTTTGTATGTTTGTTTCAATGCTGTTTGAAATGTTGCAATCTTAGTGATAAAACTTTATTGTCAATGTCAGAATCAGATGGAGAAAGTTATAATTGGACTGCCATTTTATTATTTCAGATCACAGATTACATTGTCATTGCTAAGCAAAGGATGAATTTTCAACTTGTTAACAAGTCATTTTGTTCTATTGAAACAAAGTTGCTTGCTTTATCCATATCAGAAATTATACTTATAGTATTATAATTTTGTTTAATGTCTTCATGATTTATAAGTTCTTGTTCAGAGCCATTTCTAATTCTTAAGGTCTCTTCTGTTTTTGTGATTACATATGAATAATCAGCCTATAATGAGGCATGTGTTGTATACATAAACGATTTGCTTAGGGAAGTTTTAAGTTTTTTTTTTTCTGCAGAATATACTGGCTCTTAAAGTTAATTTCCTTTTATCTTATTTTTTGTGTATTTTGTTATATGTCAGTGTTTCAGGGTAAAGTCAACAAAATTTGTTGTATGAAAGTCCCTTTCTAGATATGTTTTGAATGTATGTAAAGTATATTGAACCGGTGTTCATTCCTGCGGGGTTATATTTGTCTTTGCATGAATATGTTATATTTTATTTAGTTTGCAGCTTGGATGATTTCAAAAGGTATATATCAGTTACAGTACATTATTTTTCCAATTTGGTTACTGATAGGCAATTCACATTTGCACTTTCTGGTAAGAACTCAAAGGAGAGAACTTTCATATTGGTCATTTGGTCAAAGTGTAGAACTATGAGTTTTCAAATTCATTACACTCACATTATCATCCCGGTAGGAATTTTATTTGATGTAGAATATATTTGAAAAGAATTCAAAATGTACCAGTTTATGGAAAAAACTATCTCCATGGGCTAGTTATCAATAAATTGGTCATGCAGGTCATTTATGCAAATAAAATATTAGGTACTCAAGATTTATTTTCAGTTATGTATATAATCATTCCACTTTATATAAATATACTTTACAAGTGACCTAGACATTTTTTATTTTCATAAGTAAAAGTGCATTCACCAATAATTTTCTAAGTTCTTCCTGTATGGGTTTTGCATCATGCAATCTTTTTCTCTTTTTTTCCATTGGATATTTTGTGCTCCTCCCATAGAGCCTTCAGATAACTAATACTTAGAATCACCTCATTAACACGTCACCTATTGTTACTCTATATTTGTAACCAACCCTAGTACTTGATCAGTGTCAAGAACCAGTAATCAATAGCGTTTTTGTTTATGTGGAAAGTGAGTGGGAAAAGAGTGGAAACAAGGCATGTTAGAGATTGCGATGAGGATGCTAGTTTGCTCTCAGCATGCCATTATGGGTAAAAATGATCAGATATACATATCTATTACTGTACATGAAAACTGGGTGGTGTAGAAAAATTTGTATACAACTTACAATTTTATTACCTGTTATACAAGCATGAGATCTTCGGTTTGAATGTGAAAATATTGTATGCAATACAAGAACTATTTTAATATAATGCAGCCCTTAACATGCAGAGATTTTCAGGATTTCAAAGCACCCGTGAGATTAAAATCTCATGAAAGTTCTTCGAGCTTGAAAATGAGTTACACTAGCCTAATCCTGTGGCTAAAGCTTGGCAGGAAGTTTGCTGAAGTCTAATTGTGGCACTGAGAACACATGTATCCACCAAAGCCTGGTTACAGCTCACACATTTGGCCATGTCATTGAAGCACTGTACGAGAGAGAGATAATTAATATATATATCCTCAAAATGCTTATAGTACAGTAAAAATTTGACATTCACTTCACAGACAATATTTAATGGGGTAGATAAAAGAAATTTCTTTATTTGCTAGGGTCAATATTAAGAGAGGTGAAACTGAGGATGCTTTTTCTATAATTCTAGGGCTGAGAACTAAAAGGGCCAATGTCAAAAAATGGCCGATTGTAGTTAAGACCGTCACTAAACTAGAAATTTATCTCTGTTTCAGTGCTATAATGGCCAATGTTATAAGTTAAGCAATCACCCCAAAAAAAAGCTTTCGTTTGCTGTACTTACCTGAATTTTAATAAAGGAAGCAATATTTTAAATGCGTTTTTCTGAAAACATGGTTTTATGACATTGGCCCTTCTAGTTCTCAGCCCTAGAATTAATCCTCAAAACCTGCTCTATCTGTAACTAACCTGGTCAGGAGGACAGCTCTGTAGGGGTGGCACTGGAGGTGCATGGACACCTCGAGGTACATTGTCTATGTTGGGACCTATTATGCTGAAAGAAATACCATTTCACTTTTGAAAGTTGCTGAGCACTTAAATGTTTAATTAAAATAGCAACTCACATCCTTGTGGTTAACATCAGTACAATAGCCCTCTATTTTATAAATTTTCCCATTATTCAAAAGGCAGAAGTAATTTAGACTGCGGTGGTTCCCAATCCTTTTTTGGCCATGCCCCACCTAATCTCAAAAATCCTGATGCCCCATGTGGTGATATTCTATATTTTTTGTATTCGTGTGGAGGAAGCCCAAAATGCCATTAATTTGGATTAAATATTCTCAAATTGCACCCCTTAAAAATCAAATTACGCCCCACATTGGGAACCACTGATTTAGAGAAACTTTGCTTCAAAAATTTGGTTTAAAAGAAGTACATACATTTTTATGTGAACTGGAATCGGTTTATGTGAAAAATACACATCTAGATTCTGGTTCATCAGTCAGAGAGGGATGAAAAAGACATTTTTCTGTAATTTGTCTCTTAAGCTCTTGCGGTTTTACTTGAATGAGTGTGAGATCTGTTGTGAATAAATCAGGTTAAGATGTGCTGAGTCATTTCATGTACTTGAAATGACTACAGCACATACTAAAGTAATGCTGATATTAAAACTGACAAACAAGAAAAGGCTAGTTTAATGAGGAACTTGAGCAGTTGCTTCAGTACATAGTAATTTTTCTCAAATTCATGTACCATACTATCAGAGCAGCAAATGGACAAAAAGACAAAATTATGAAACCTTATAAGAGAGAAAGAAAAAAATTATGTATAAACTTGAGCTGGGTAAGGTTAATTGCATCCTCGTTTACGTAAAATATTACACCTGTACAAAAAGGATGTTAGATCATTCGTACAGTAGTGTATTCCCATTTGGAAACTTGAAACACTTACATATCACGGCATTTGAAATTTACATCTCGCTGAGCCCCAGGTCGGCACTGAGTCAGGAGAGGAGTTTCCAGAATTGTACCAGGGGTTGGGGAAATGTTTAAGAGCAAATTTGGAACTACAGGATTGCTTACTATGTTGCTCACCTGTCGACAGAAAGCATTTTTTAGTATTTGTGACCACTTCTGTGAAGGAGAATACATACTGCATTTGGACAAGCTGCATATAATGTTTGGATATTTCAGAAAGTAAATGGGGGAAACAAAGCTTTGTGCATACACTGTGACCTGTTATTCCTAACCTGTCTTTTGACTAAACCATCATTGGAGATTCCACGGGTATTGAGTGAAAAACTCGGAGGCGCAAATCTTGGATAAAGCCGATCTAACAAGGCAGCAGTTTCCAAAGACTTCTCATACCTACAGGGGAAAAAAGCATGTACTAGATACAGAAATTTGCAGCATGCCTTTGGCCCCTACCTGTAACCCCTTTCATTCTTATACTGTACCTCTTTCTTCTATCTTACTTACCACCCACTCCTAACAGTTGATTCATAGTGCAACTGCTTTGGTATTTTCCTCCTGTTACACCTTTCAAACCTTTAACTGTGAATTTCCGTTTCAGTGCTGAATGACCTCATGGCCCCAGTGCTTGGTCTTTGACCCTGAATTCTATATTATGCTCAACTCGAGAGATTACTGAAATGTGGAATTTACTTCAAACAAATTGGATGCTTTCTGTAAGTCGGAATATCAAAGTAACTAAAACATTTAAAAGCAATTCATGTCCATTAAACAAATTTCTATGAAATATACTTTTATAGAATTCACTGGTAATAACAAAGATCAGTTTGGAAAAAATGAAATCATTTTTGCTATCCAAAATCTTTTGGTGTGAAGGTTAATGTAACATGGCAAAGGTCAATAGACATTCAGAAACGAGAAAAAGAAGTGGGAATAACCTAAGGAAAGGAAAAGTGACGTGTAATTCAATATTACACACATTTTGCCCTTGTATTTATAGTTAATCCACGTTCCAGACTTGCGTGATTCAGTTATGTACAACTGAATCACGCAAGTCTGGAACGTGATCAACATAAATACAAGGGCAAAATCCACGGAGGAAAGTGATACAAGTTACTAAGCAGATTGATATAAATATGAAAGTAAGTTTACAAAGAAAGCTCGAATAAATGACAAATAGGGATTATAAAGGAAAATATGGGACCATGTCAAGATTAGCGAAGCCACTTTTTTTTTTTTTCTTCAAGATAATATTATACTATATATATATATATATATATATATATATATATATATATATGAATAACTTGATCACAAAGTATATAAAACGTGATGCTATGTATAAATAAAAGGTTTTTTACCACGAAGGAAAAAAATGAAAAAGCGAGATATAGCCAAGTACTTTCGGTCCTGTTCATACCCTTTACTGAAGGACCGAAAGTACTCGGCTATCTCACTTTTCATTTTTCCTTAGAGGCAAAAAATCTTTATATATATATATAATATATATATATTATATATATATATATATATATATATATATATACCAAAGTGGTATCATATTGTTGTCTTGAAAAATAGTGGGTTCGCTATTCTTGACATGACCACAAATATGTTCCTGAAAGCCAACACAAATAGGGGTAGCTACAGTTTAAGATCTATATAATATATATATATATATATATATATATATATATATATATATATATATATATATATATATATATATATATATAAGCTCTCATCACATACCTGGTTTCTTTAAGGGTCGTACAGACCGCTTTTAGCCTTGATAATGAGAATCCCAAAACCTCGCCGAGCTCGCAAGGCACTTCCTGTCAAAACATTGGCTGCAATGCTATAACAGAATCCAGGCAACTGACAATGTTTGTGTAAGGTAAATAAACATGTACGTATATTATATAGTAAATTGTATATTTTATTGTAGCAAAAATGCAAAAACGTGTAACACTTACCAGACATTTTTTCAAATATTTGGACATTTTAAAAGAGCATGGATTGACATAGAAATGTAACGGCATATTCGCCAATTTTACTACAAAACACAATAATATAGCAAGACTGCCAGGATGTACGTAGGTACCTACGAATATTTTACTTTTCATTCTGTTATTTTAACTGAAGGCAAGAGAAAAATAAATGAAAGAGAAGGTAAATTATTAATATAATTATTAAAAAAAACCGTTACAACACTACAAAAAATAGTTAGTCCAAACGCCATGCTTACCGAGCCCAAAGAATGACACCTGCCATCAAAGAGGACGTGGCCGCGTGGTCTTCCATGGAATTCTGTTTCGTGCGGCGGACATAACCGCGGTTGACATTTAAAGGAAAAGCTTTTTAGATCAGGACCCCACATCTCACCAGCGGAACAAGGGCCCTGGCTCATTATGGGATGGCAAACTCCTTCATCATCCGGGATTTCTCCATCGAAGCAATCACACACAGGACTTCCGAAGGCAGTGACGTATAGCCGTTTGCCAACTGGGTGTAGACAATGTTAGTTATGTGCAGTTGGTGTGAAGAGTAACAAAACAATGACAAGATAATAACAAGTGTATCAAAAACCCAGTGAGTGTGCACTATCTTCTTTTAATAATATTTAGCTTAAAGGAAATCGGCATGCAGAGAGCATTCTGGGTGCAAATTCCCAAGATGTATAGGCCTAACTGTAGTATTGCACCAGCCCCGTTTTTTTTTTTCATGCCCCGATGTTTGGGTCAGGTTATGATAAGTAAAGAAGTTTCAGACATTGTAAATTGGGTATGGAAAACATAAAGAGATTATTTACAAGAAGATTCTATGGTTAGTCCTTAAGATATGGCGTCCTGCTTTTTCAGGGAAGGTTCAGTAGCTACTTTGTTATAGTTCGGGAATATGTTTCCTGGCTGGGGAAGGGTGTGTTAACCGTGAGTAGTAAATGATAAGCAAAAATAAGAGTACTTAAAGAACAAACAAATTTTTTTTATCACAAGCATCAAAGATTAACGCGTTTCTTTTTTAAAGGACACAGAATCCAGGGTTATAGGTAGCCAGAAACAATGATTTGTTAATCTCTTAATCTCCCAGAAAGAATTGGGCAGCCACTTCGTTTAAAGGGCAAAATGTTAACAACTTCCTCTCAATAAAACTAGACTTTCTTTATTGGAAACCTCTCATCGATATTAATATCTTCATAACCTATAGAAAATGGTGTTTTCATTTTATCAAGAGGTGCGAGTAGCCTGGGAATATTATTCGGACCTTGGCTCATTCGGACTATGTACTGGCTTATTCGGACCTTCATATGATTGGCCGATTTTTCAATGCAGTTTTACCTCCTGAACAAGAATTTTAAGTAATATTTATTCGGACGACTGTAATCCCCAGGGGCTCGTACTATACACGGCGAAATACATTTAACGACCCAATTCCTGGTGGCTTTTGTATTTGCGGGGACGAACGATGCGGAATGCTTATATAGAAATACCCATTGCTATAATACAAAATTATTAGTATGGGTACGAATCAGCCAAGGTCCGAATAAGCCTGCATCCGATCGGAGGCACTTTCAGGTGACTGATTCAAGTTTAGTTAGTTCGACGGTTTTTGGTGTGTCCGAATTTTGTCTGACTCCTTGTTTGACATGTGTAGCCTAATTGGATATTTTTCCATTGTAGAAGGTATGCACTTGTCATAGTTGAAACTGTAAACGTTGCCATAACAGTTAATAGGAACAGGCCTCGGACCTTGGCTGATTCGGACCTTTACCCAGGCTTATTCGGACCTTCATATGATTGGCCGATTTTTCTATGCGGTTTTACCTCCTGAACAAGAATTTTAAGTAATATTTATTCGGACGACTGTAATTAACTCCAGGGGGCCAGTACTAAACACGGAAAAATACATTGGACGCCCCAATCCCTATTGAATGTCGTATCCGCGGTTACGTTCCTTGCAGTCCGTGCGGAACGATTCTGTAGAATTACCTCTTGTTAATTTGCCAAAACATTTTTTGAGGTATCAAATGTGTTATAAATAGGTTGGGCCAAGACATAGAATATCCTAGACCATGTGCTGCGGCACGACAATGCTGTATAAATAAACATTAGCAAAACAGGGAAGGATTTATAAAAAGGAACACTTTATAGAAAGGGAAAATTATAGGAGTCGAAAAGTTGCTTTAACACTAGCCTACGTTTAAGAGAATGTACGAATAAAGTAAAACAAAGTGCCTGCTACATCTAAGACCGAGACATTATATTTTATTTTTACCTGCCTAAGCCAAAGTTAGTTATACCCAAGGCCTATACAAAGGCCTTGGTTATACCTTGAGTATATTATGTAGGCCAGATTTTGGAGATACGTATCCGTAGCCCAAATTGCACTTTACCATTTTTGAACTACCTATGTCTAGCTATAAATAGTCTAAGCAAGTGTGTTCAAACAAGGAAGGCGGCAGTGCATGTATTACCTATACAAAGTCCGGAGAACATATGCACACATTGCAGCCCGATGCCATTTCTTCGATCTGTTATATTGCATATTTCAGAGGTGCAGGCCACGAAAATGAAGATGATACTTATGTCTAAGTGTTTTTGAGGATTATTGTGATGAATGGTTCGGTGCTTAACCCTTCCCCTTTTCATTATTATATGTAGGCTGAATTAATTTCTATCCTGTGACCATTCCTATACCGATGGATACCAGTAGTTAAGATTTGCTCATATGAAAATATGTTTTCAACATTCATTGTAATATTCCTCATTCATGACCGTGATTTACTCATTAGCCTTGCTTTGTATACGGCGTTGATATTCTGTAATGATTTTAATATTTCTTTTGCAAGACTTGTGTCTCCTGGTCCTAAATTTCGTAATATTATTAAAATTTTGTATATAATTTTGTAAACTGTCTGCGTGATTTTTCTCATAGATGGTAATACGAAAACGTTATAAATCCTAAACCAATCTCACATTTTGCACTGGAGTAGTTTGACACATTTATGGAAGCTCTCCATATTGCAGTCCTTCCAAAACTGCATTGCCTTTCGTTAAGTTTGTGTACATGCATGTGTGTGTATGTGTATTTGTCTGTGTATGCACGTGCTCGACTCATGCTTGAGTGGGGAAGAGTTTCTGTTGGGGAAATTTTAGCAACTAATTTTTCACGTTTTTTTTTTTTTTTTTTTTTTTTAATTTACATTAGAACACCAGTAACGCAATTTCCAAATTATAAAATGGTTCCCTGTGAGTCATGAGAAGAAGTACAGTAATACTAAATACTCATGCATAATAAAGCTTAACACTCCGGAAAGTGTTAATCTCTCTGTCAAATTTCGGTAGCTTGACGTCAACTTACGAATAAAGTGCGGAAACCGTTGAAATTGAAGCGTACTTCATTTCATCAAACATTTAGCCGTCGTATTCAAGTAACACGTCGAACTTAAGAGCATACCCCAACTCTTCCTTAGCGGTTGTTAAGAAATTTTTTAAATATATAGTATGTATGTATGTATATATGTATGTGTATATATATATATATATATATATATATATATATATATAATATATGTATGAAAGATAAAAGTGACTACTTATTCCCAACGGCTGCCAGACAGAGGTTAAAAAGACATAATATACAGACCTGGACAAATCCCGGGTTCTCGGACGTCATGGCAGAGTTGGTCAGACACCAAGAACACTCTACCTCGGCCGCACAGTCGTGTGCCACAAGTTCCCTTGAAAAAGAAAGTGCAGGTATTTTATCAATAAAAAAAAAATCAAAGCTTTCATAAATAAATACAATAATCACAATTATGAAGGTTATCCGTTGTATAAAGCGTCAGCGATGTAAGTTTTATATAGAAATGAATTCATTGGTACTACTTTCGTTCACATAGGCCTAAGTTGTGAAGGGAATCTTAGGTTACCTTGGAAAAATTATCTGCTTCATTTAAGTATATAAGTACATAATTGTAGTATCTTTTTAAAATTTTGATTTTGAACAGCTATCAATCACTCTTCGTTCTAGTTTTTTTTTTTTATATAATCTCGTAAGTCTTTTTTTAATGTTCTTAACGTCCTGGAGTATCATTAATAATATTATCATCTAAAATTCCCCGTTAAAATAATTTGAGTCTTGCCATCAAAAATTACTACAATTTAGATTACAATGTAGTTACCTGTAACGGGTTGGTGGTAGCATTTAGAACTATCCACTCGGGAGGGGGGCAAGGGGGCGCCGAATCGAGCAGCTTAGCGCATGTCCCTTCTATAAGGACTTCAGCCCTTGGGCAACCATCGGCTTCTAGATTTTCTGAAAAGAAAAGTTTCATTGGATGTAATTAATGTTTACCAAGACATAGGCCTTGTCATTGAGTCTAAAGATGTTTGTTTAGTGGGGGTGCAGGAGAGATGGTTTTAAATTGGCTAGAGAGATAACTTTACTGAAGTCCTACTGTGCTCGTAATTATGATATAGTGGTGTATCATGATATGAATGAAGTTTGAGCCTTCTCTACGGTCTGCAACATCCAGCCTGAAAGACACATTATATGATTATTACACATAGGCGCAAACACTTTTTTTTCAGTGAGTTAGCTGTTCCCCATAAATAGCTGATCAGTTATCAATGATAACTCCCTTCCTCTGTTGTCTCTTCGCTCAAAACCTTGTGAATAAATACAGATAGTCCCATAAATCTCGGAAATGACCACCGGGGAAACCGTCAAATAGTGTAATGATCAAAACACGAGACAGACACATCACTTGGTACTCACCCTTGTTTAGCAGATTTAAGTTTACCTAAACTTGATCAGGCAACATAGCAAGGAAAAATCACGAGATTTGCAATTGTGAAAGATGTATTGAAAAATCATGTAATTTTGTTAAAAGTGTTTGCAAATTCAGACTTGTCGTTACGACAGGAACTGTTTATGTGCTCCCTGGAAGATCACAAGTACATGAGTACTAATTGTTTCATTGACCCGGCTCTAATGAATGGACGAAGGAGATTAGTCTACGGATACAAAAACCAATATTTCATAAGTGTTAAATACTTCCCCCAAAAATAATTTTAATTCTTCTGAAAAAGTAATGTTTATCGCATTCGTGTTGTTTTTATATGTACAGCACGAAAACGGAAGAGCCATTAAACTAAACACAACAAATTTTATTGCGTTTTAACCGTAAGATCCGGTATTTGAGGCGGCAACGGATCGCCGGTGTGGGTACGTTTAGTGCCGCTAAAAGGGCTAATTTACTAATTATTTAGATGCGTTTTTGTTTTGGGCAATTTAATGGATGTCTTTTGTTTCCGCGTAGCAGATGAAAAGTCGCCGACCTGAACTATATATAGTTCCCACTCAAAACCCATCTCTCTCTCTCTCTCCTCTCTCTCTCTCTCTCTCTAGAAAATAATTATCTACAGAAATATGTGTTTATTTAGTCATCGTTCACTTACAAATATGCGAACATGGTAGGCTAACATTATAACAATTAACAGCAAAAAAAGTTCTCGACTGTCTAATTGTTTCAGACTGAGATCCTCAGTAAAACAAACAAACAAAATTAAGGTTTAGGTTGTAAGCCAGAGTCGTTTAATATTACTCAGTTCTCTGTAGGGGGTAGCTTCGTCAGTTGCACCGCGTTTCCGGCGTCCCTTCGACCCCTAGCTGGAACCCTTTTCGTTTCTATTACTGTACCTCCGTTCATATTCTCTCCTTCTTATATTTGTTTTTTCCAACCTCTCCTGTCAGTTGTTTCGTAGTGCAACTGCTTTGAGGTTTTCCTCCTGTTATACCTTTCAGACCTTTCTACTCTCGGTTTCCCTTTTCTGAATACATGTTGAACAAAAAATGCATGTTATGCAATATAAGCTAATATACAGTATACCATCACCCAAACGCTAAAATATTCATGCAACGATTCTTAGATTGAGAGAGAGAGAGAGAAGCTGTAATTTCCATGACAAGCCTCCGATTGAACCGTAGTAGCATCCACGCACGGTCTAGGTAAACCGCTGTCCAGATTTCATTTCGTTCCCATGATTAGGGTCTCATCCACTATCAATGGATTATTTGCGCTGTGTTCTTGTAAGCCTTGGTTTCAGGTTCACTTGGAGTAATTCAGGGAATAGAGACTTAATCATTCATTGAAGTGTGAAATATGCGCTGGTGCTCATTTATGATTTGCTAAGATATTGTTCATTACGAAGGTGGTGAGGAATGACACGACAAATTCTTCCATCTAAATTTACACACACACACACACACACATATACTTATATATATATATATTTATATATATATATATATATATATATATATATATATATACACATATACATATATATATACACATATAATAATATATATATATATATATATATATAATATATATAATGTGTGTGTGCGTAATATACCTACATGCATACATAATATATATGGAAGGATTTAATGAACCTCAGTGAACAATATTTTAGCAAATCATAAATGAGACTTGCATATTTCGTATTAAATTTTGGCGTTTTTTTTTAAAGAGCACATATGTTATTCTGCATCGTATATAATATTTTGTATCTTCATACAGCCATACGTAAACATATACATGCATTTATGCATAGATATGGCCACTCTAGGCGTAAGGTTCTGAGGAGAAAGGTTAAGTAGCTAAACAAAATCCTATCTAGATAAAACACTAAAGGATACGTATAGCGCCCATGGTTTGAGTTTGCTTTTAAATATTTAATCTAGATTAAATACCTTGTGGTGGGGGAGGGGGGATTGATCTACTACGCTGCAACCCCTTTCATTCCCATATATTGTACCTCCGTTCATATTCCTCTCTCTCTCTCCCATCTGACTTTCCACCCTCTCTTAACAATTGTTTTATAGAACTTCCTGTCACATCTTTCAAACCTCGTTTTCTCTCAATGAATGTCCTTATATGTCCGACGCATGGCCTATGGCCTAAATTTTGTATCCCAATTCAAGATTGAGTGAAACACATTTTACCGGAAGAATTAATGCCATTCTTGGAAGAAAAAGTCTAACTGCAAATTTTAGATTGAATTCAAAACGATCTCTCCTGCCATCTGGGAGCGTTGTTTAAGAAAGAAGAAGAGTATGTGGAACAGTGTGTTAATATTAAAGAGATTGGACAATTTTAACATACAGACCCATTTCTAAAAATTGTTCTCAAGAATGATACGACTTTATTTGCACAAGGTTCAGTTAAAAGGATCCCAACAGAATTATTGATGGCCAAAATATTCCGAATCTTGACACTTGCCTGAGGTTTGAATGTGTATCAAATTTCCTAGCCTGAATAAATTTCTTAGCAACACTTACCTAACTTATGAAAGGCTGGTCCCCTGTCACCTGGTAATAAGAACGGTATGAGAGGCGTGACTGGTTCCGGGCGTGGTGGCAGCTGTGGAAAAATGATTTGCGGTGTCTGTGGCGGAACGTTTGTGACCGGCGTCGCTGGCACGATGCATGACGCCACCAAATTGGGTAGACTCGCTAAGAAGAACGCTCCCAAAAAGAACTGAAAAGTTCTCGAAAAGGAGCAGTCGCAGGATTCTTGCGTCGTGATGTTCGACTCGTCAGAGTCTCTGCGAAACCTTGCTCTTGGCAGGCGTCGGCTTCTACCGCCACCAGAGCGGTCGTCATCGTCGTTGTAGTACCTTCGCCTGACTCCAAATAACCAGGGAAACAGTGTCGTGAGTATGAAAGGCGGCGTTACCGTATCCTCTACGATCTCTGTTTCGTAGGAGTTCATGCGGTAGACAACAGTGGTGCAAGTGCAGCATACACTCTCGTCAACGCTGCACAATGACGACACGGACGCAGATATCAAACCGAAAACCACCGTCTGTCCGATGCTAGTACTACACGAGATGGCACCGAAGAACGCCATTGGTCACAGACTTTGAATGTCCACTCATCCTCAGCAAAGCGGGAGGCTTTTGGTGAATGCATTTGATGATTTTCTCTCCTAAAACACATTTAAAATTCGTGAGGCCAATATCAAATCAGTCCATTGTCTCTGGACATTCTGGAAGTTAGAAGAGCCTATGTTGCCGTCAACATGAACTATATTGACTCAGTGAATTGCTGCCAAGCAGTGTTTTTCAAAAAGAGGCGCTGTTGTCGGTGCTGCAGTGATGAAACTCATTTTATTGTAAGTCAGTTCAACTGTAAGACAAAAATCTTTGTGTTAAGTATTGTTTCGGAGAACTGTGAATTAAAAGGAACTTCAAGATATAATTTTTTGAAAATAAATTGTGTGACTTTTTACTTATAGCTTGCTTGCTTGATTTCCAGGAAGTCAAGTTAGACATGGAGTTCATTACCAGTTGTCTATTTTGCATAAAGAAAAATTAACACGTGAACGCACGTTCCTTTGAATGCATTAGGATTCCTACAGGAAGGTCACAGAAATGTGAGAACGAACAGACCAACTAAGATTAAATATTTAGAGAGATGATGTTTGTAAACAAGTGAAGCATATCTTGCGCATGCGCTGTACGTTGGTGGCCAAACGCTGACAATGGCAGACGACGCTTCTACCTAATTTCACTTTGTCAAGTGTTTTGTGCGCACTGTACATGCATGGCAGGGTAAGGTTTCTTTCTTGCTTATTAAACTGATATAAGTAGTCTCGTGTAGTGCTATATTAATTTCTCAAAATGTAAAAAAAAAAATATTTTAAAAGTTGCTTATTTTTAGTTTTTCAGTCTTAACTTCATTTACCATGAGAGAAAAACATTTCATGGCAACAATAAATATTTTAAAATAAATGTTATTTTGTTTTCCAAAGACGTTTATAATCCAGTAGTTTCAAACAAGTTTCACGGATACGTATTGGTGAAAACTTCTGTCCATGTGTTGGTAGTGGCGCAAAAATATTATTGGAACGTCACACTTGGTAATGGTTTGCAGACGTTTACGGTTTCACATGGCAGGCTATGGGCTTGATCATATGAATTTAGTAATAATATTACTCATTTACTGTACAAGTGTTCAACCTTGTACCTCCTGAGTAATTTGAGCCAGTTTGCGAAGTGCTCACTGCTCTCTTTCATCTTAATTCTTTTTAAGCTTTGCATGAGTTGAGCAGTTAATGGCTGCCAGCTGTATACTTATTTCGCCTATCCTTGTCACTTTCGCTGGGAATACGAACCCAGGATACTAAGCTTCCCTTTCCACACTATTCGTGCATCCTACAACAACACACGAGTGAACCATTGTTTATGAGTAACTCTGAATAAGGCGCAGATTAACTTGAATGATCAACGTTCTGATGCGGTAGAACGGCGGAAATGGCTTTTTGCCTACCAGCAGCGTTATTGTTTGGAAAATTACATGTTGATGACTCCTATTTGTTATTCAAATAATTTTTTTTTATCTAGATGCATAGTCCGTTTACTTTTCCTTATCTGTAAGCTCTTGTTAAAAAAAATAAAAAAAAGATGGTTAAGTTCATAGCGTAGTTAAAATTCTACCCGTTTCCATATTGTCAAAGAAGGAAATTGTGAATTAGATATTAAAATTGAAATTAACGAGACTGCCCTGAATAAGCGCGGAAAACCAACTGCAATAGGGACAAGATGCAAAACTGTTCAAGCTTCATAAGAGAATGAGCGTTAATACTCAGGGTTAGAGCAAATATGAATACCCAATAAGGAAAATAGTGGGAAAGATTCATACGCAGCTCTCTCTCTCTCTCTCTCTCTCTCTCTCTCTCTCTCTCTCTCTCTCTCTCTCTCTCTCAGCGAATTCTTTCGAGGAAGATAATCTACAGCCAATATAGAGAAATAAGGTTTGTCGAAGTCAGAGGTAAAAATCTTCGGGAATAAAAAATCTGAAAAGTCTTTTTGTCAAATGAACTCGTTTATTACCTCGACCTTGGTGACATTACCGAAGTATTTCCGTTTTTAGAAATCGTCTCCTCTGTCATGTGCTGAGCAGACGGAGAAACGTTATACGAAGAACAATGGGTCGATTCGAGTTTGTTTCCTTTGGGTTTCTCGACTGTTTCCGCCTCCCTTCGTCGGCGTTGATCGCGCAACCTGACCCTGATTTGGTGTGTGATGGAGGGCGGAGCTTTAAGTATATATGGATATCGCCGTAGGGCAGTGGTTTCCAACCTTTTCTATTTCTCGCCCCCCTTCATTGCGTGGCACATTCTCTGCGCCGCCCCCCTTCCTTAAATACTGTAGTTTTCATATTTGCAAAACGTTACTTTCGTTATCTTTTATAATTGTTTAATAATTAATTTCTTAATATAGAATTTGAAATAGTTTATATACTCAGACAACTAAATTTCATATTTATATCTGAAATATTTTCTCAGTATTTGGAAATTCTGAATTCCATCATAATTAATAATTTTCAGATATAATTATCCCTTTCATCAAGCATTTGCGCTTCCCTCCTGGCAGCCCTTCGAGCCCCCCCTCCCCAAAGGGGGGCGCGCCCCACAGGTTGGAAACCACTGTCGTAGGGGGATAGTGCTGTAGGCATTACTTAAGGTTCTTTGTAACGTCCCTTCGGCCCCCAGCTGCAGCCCTTTTCATCCCTTTTACTGTACTTCTGTTCATATTCTCTTTCTTCCATCTTCCTTCCCACCCTCACCCAACAGTTGTTTCATAGTGCAACTGCTTTGAGGTTTTCCTCCTGTTACACCTTTTAAACCTTTTACGCTCAATATCCCTTTCAGCGCTGAATGACCTCATAGGTCCCGGTGGCGGGCCTTTGGCCTAAGCTTTATATTCCATTCCACATATTTCAGATTCTGGTCATATCTGTGTAAGATGTAGAAATGCAAGACGTCCGCCGAACTAGGAAGAACGTTCTTTTGCATTTAAACGCCGAATAAAGAAGTAACTCCTTTAATTTTGCATTAATATGTTAATTTCGTATGTATTGGCCTGGGTGTTTTTCCAAATTATAATTGTTTTTGAAATATTTATCTTTACTTTTGTCTTTATTGTGTTTACGAAACTATATCCAATAACTAACTACGAACTGTGACCTACGGTTTCTATTTTTACCCATTACCCGTTTCACAGATACTTAGAGCGGTAGTGCTGTCAGTGCACCTCACGCGGTGCGCTGTATGCATTGTTTAAGGTTCTTTGCAGCGTCCCTTCGTCCCCTATCAGCAACCCCTTTCATTCCTTTTTCTGTACCTCCGTTCATATTCTTTTTCTTCCATCTGACTTTCCATCCCCTCTAACAGTGCAGCCTCGAGGTTTTCATCCTGTTAAGCCTTTCAGACCTTCTTACTGTCCATTTCCTTTTCGGCGCTGAATGACCTGGTAGGTCCCAGTGCTTGTCCTTTGGCCTAAATTCTATAATCCAATCCAAGTGTAAATAGGACAGGTAACCAATGCTCCTAAAAGTATAAATAGCAACGGTAACTAAGACTCTTTAAGTATAATTAGTAAAGGTGAATAGAACTTGTAGAATAGTTTTAGTAAAGTTAATTACTATTCGCTAAGTATAAATAGTATAGATAAGATAACACACCCAAAGTTATAAATTGTAAAGAAAAATGATACGCATAAAAGTAGAAATGGTAAAGCTAACCAATAACTCCTAAATGCTTGCAGAGTATAAGCAATCAGTACCATTAAGAGCACACATTATATATCATAACAATAATATGGACACTTGAATGTCTTGCGCTCCGAAATAAAGGAAATATGTAAATCGGGTTCAACGCTCTATATGTAAACAATAAGAAAGAAAACGATAACAGAAACAGAATTGGAGGTATGAATAGAAAAATTGAGAGAGAGAGCGAGAGGGTATAGAGCATTGTATCATCATTTGGAAAACCTGGTTATTGAAGCCCAATTCTGTCGGAAACCATATAACAGCTGTAACGTGACGTTGTTACGCCGTTCGTCTGGAGATTATAGTTAATTTTACGGATCTTAACGAGCGTCATGAGGACGTCGATAACCTCTGGTAACTACTGGCACAGTACTTGGAAGATCAATAACTCATGCCAGGGTTCAGTACAGGAAAGAAATTGGCCGTTGAGGAAGATCAGTGACCCTGCTACTAATAATGATTGTGATAGAGATGGGAAATTACTGAACCTGGGAAAGATTTTTTGGGAGGGGGAAGGGTTGACTAGCTGAGCAACCCTTCTTAAAAGCCGTTTTCCGTCGGGGAATACTGTCGCCAGTGCACCTTACGCGGCGCACTGAAGACATTATAAGGTTCTTTGCAGTGGCGTTCCCTCGGCTTGTAGCTGCAACCCCCTTCATTCGTTGTACTATATACTTCCGTTCATATTTCTTTCATCTCACTCCCCCCACCCCTAACAATTGTTTCAACATTATTTTCATCGCTGAATGACTACTTAGGTCCCAGCGCTTGGCTTTTGGCCTGAAGTTTATATCCCATTTCCAACAATTGCTTCCACATTGTTCTCAGCGCCAAGTGACATCGTAGGTCCCAGAGCTTGGCCTTTGGCCTAAATTTTTACATTCCAATTATTAAAAGCTGTTTGCCCCCTGATTCGTTGTTTTACCGTCATTACGGAAATCCAATCCAATGATAAACAGCACTCGTCAATTGCAGATCCAAAGGTTGCAACTGCGGGGCCGCGCCATCCGTGCTGTGTGTGTGTGTGTCTTTCCCAGAATCTTAAGGTCAACGACCCGGGCTGGGAAATACGCCCAAGACGTATTTCGGGCATCCAGGTATGACCTCATAATTACCCGATTCTCTCAATTGCTACAAGATGAGAAAGATTAATAACAGCTGGAAACATAAAAACATCCGTTACCCCTTTTCAACTGACTATTTCAGATGGGGTGGCGTGGTTGGTATGGTCTTGGACTACCACCTTGGTGGCTGCAAGTTCAATTCTCGGGCATTCCATTGAGGAGTCAGAGATGTGTAATTCTGGTGATAGAAGCTCACTCTCGACGTGGTTCGGAAGACACGTAAAGCCGTTGGTCCCGTTGCTGAATAACCACTAGCTCCATGCAACGTAAAAACACCATACAAACAAATATTTGAGAGGGAGTTTTGTCAAATCTTATGTTTGGTGCTGTGACTGATACACGGCGATATAATATTAAGCCCACTTAGATTGCAAGCTTTA
>NC_087205.1:101706777-101709944 GCF_015104395.2 Macrobrachium nipponense | reverse complement strand
GATTGCAAGCTTTAGTGAGCCGATAAGTATTGAATAAAGTTGTCTACAAATCTTTCACTCCTGTGTCATGACATGAAACGGGGGTGGGGGCATGGCTAGCGCCATCAGTGCACCTCATTCGGTGCAATGTAGGTATTACTTTAGGTTCTTTGCAGCGTCCCATCGGCCCCTAGCTGCAACTACTCTCATTCCTTTTATTGTGCCTCCGTTCATATTCTCTTTCTTCCATGTTACTGTCCACCCTCTCCTAACAATTGTTTCATAGTGCAACTGCTTTGAGGTTTTCTTCCTGTTACGCCTTTCAAACCTTTTACTGTCAGTTTCCGTTTCAGCGCTGAATGGCCTTAGTTGCCCCAGTGCTTGGCATAATGCCAAAATTCTATATAAATAAATAAAAAAAAAAACTGCCACAATAAAGGAGCGAAAACATTTCTGACTTCGGTAACAGGAAGAGAAGAATCGCCTGAGAGCTCCCTTTGCTTTCCTTTCATCGACTCTATGTCAATAAAATCAGTGTTGAAAATATTCAGTGTAGCAGTAACGTTTTTATACATCAGCACTGTAAAAATGTGCTGATAAGTGATTGACCTAACCAGAGTATAGTGACGTTACTGATGGAGTCCCATGTGTGGAGTGTTATTTCATTTGATACAGACAAGTAAGGATTAAGTTTCTGAACGAATCGACATAAAAATTCATTTTGAAGTTTGACCACCCCCCAAAAAAAAATTAAATACACACACACACACACACACTAATGTTTCCAGAAATTCTCTTATATCTGCATTAATACAACATATATTGAAATGATATTAATAAGAATTTTTACCTCAGGATATTTGAAGGAGGTTCAAAAGAGAAACTAAAGTATTCCAGTAATAATGATTGATGTCCTTTGCCTCGATCGAGCCGTTTTATGGAAGTGCCCTAGTTTGTGGGTTTGTTTGTTCCTCGTCTGCAGAGTTATTTAATCCCAATAGAGCGACATTTGGATGCATTGGAATTATTCTATACCCACCGCTGTTTCAAAGTTGCTTGTAAAACTGAGTCGCCTTTGTCATTTTCTTTTTGTGATTTGCTTGAAAATGTCTCAAAGCAAAGATGAAAGATCTAGATTCTAGCACCTCGTTTTCACTTTCTTCGTGCCCATATACTCAGTGTATTATATGACGTGAAGGTACAATTTTTGTGCATCTGTTGTTTCCATGAAGGCATGTTAACACGATTCATTCAGCAAGGTTAAATAAACGGAAGTCCAAACAGAAGCCCACCAACCCATCGAGAAAGCTCAAGCGTGTCAGCTTTCCTATATAAAAAAATATAAAATAGCACCAAACCCATTTCCTTGGGTCTCAAGACAGGACCATTGATGACGCGTGACGTCATGGAAATGAAGCCGACTATCTGTGAGAAATGCGTAGTCATGGTTACGGAGGAAAGTATCTTAAACGGAGCGTACGCAGCCTCAGAGGAAAAAATAAATGCAAGCGAACCCAATGTACACGTATTGTCGAGTCTAGAATATACAAGTTGACGTTTAAGGTCATTGGTTTGTACTGTTTTGGTGTTGAAGTAAATATTGAGATCGATTAGGCAAGGATGAATTATGGTTAATTAAATTAATTTTTATCCCAATTTTCTGTAGGTAATTTTGATCGTGCCAGTCTTTTTACATAATTCAACTACTTCGTGTATTATTTAAAGGCACGTGGCCTTTGTTCGTTTTGCTTTACTGTCCTATATTTAATTTTAATTTGGAATGGTTTATAACTACTAGAATAGCAAGCTTTCGGGGCACGTTGAGATTTTTTCCTACTATTCGAGTTTGGATTTGCCACATTCCTTTGGTGAGCATAACTGATATATCCTTTACACTTTAAATTAAAGGATTTGTGTACTCTAATAATGGAATATTCACTGACATAGTCAAAAGCGCCTGAAAAGTAATTTTCTTACCGTATGAGGGAGACATTTGTTGAAGGAATTACTGCGTGTTTAATCGACATTCTTGAACTAGTAAAATAAAGTGCCTATAACTGATTGTAAAACAATATCAGATCATAGTCTGAAAACAATGAGGGCAACAAAATGGGTCTTCGGGTAGTTGCCTCTCTCTCTCTCTCTCTCTCTCTCTCTCTCTCTCACTTTACCTACGAGTTAATTATCATAAACAACTTTCCTGGTGGAACTTTTACATCACAATATGAGTAATATATATATATATATATAGAGAGAGAGAGAGAGAGAGAGAGAGCAGGCAACTATCAAGACCCAGTCAATTGTTTAGTGTTTCCGAACTATAATCTGATCTCGTTTTGCAATGAGATTTAGGCACACACACACACACACATATATATATATATATATATATATATATATATATATATATATATATATATATATATATATACATAAAAGGAGGTCCTCAATTTGCGAACTTCCTTAGTTCTTCGAGCTAGTTTATGGCTTAAGTGCTTTAGCCAAAACGAGCGCTTCCTGCTATCACTGTCAGGTGCCACGACCCCGGCACATTATCTTGAGACATTCTGTATAGTAGTTATGACTTCGGGAGAAGTTACTGAAACAGTGAATGAATGTAATACGTGGTTTGGTATCGGTAAAACACTTCCCGATACACTTGACACTAGGATCCACCTATACGACTTGCAGCAGTTTTGATTTGTGTTTGTCATTATAGTTTTCAATATAATATGTTATTATATATATATATATATATATATTATATATAATGTATGTATACACACACATATATATAGATATATATATATTTGTGTATTATGTATACAAAGATATATATACGCACACAATAAACACTCACATATATAAGGTATATATGTGATAGATTCATGTGTGTATAATATAGTAAATATATATGAGTGTTCGTGCGCGCGTCACGCAAAAGTTCAATATCTTTCTTAATTAAGAAGAGTCATTAAAAAAAATCCCACACATTAATAAGCCGCGATATTTTCAAACCTTTTTCGTTATAGCAAAATACCTACTTTTACAAGGCAGAAAGACAACGTCCCTCTTCTTACGTCGGAAGATAAAGAAGTTAGTTGCTTTTTTAACCTTCTTCGCAGAAGAATGAAAGGCCTTTCTCATGGAGAGAACTTTCTAAAAAAAAATTTTGTACTCTTGCTGAC